>NW_006796805.1:89719-118060 GCF_000442215.2 Lipotes vexillifer | reverse complement strand
TGCTCCGCAAATGGGAGAGGCCACAACAGTGAGAGGCCCGCATAACGCAAGGACAAAAAAAAAAAAAAAAAAAAAAAAAAAAAAAGAAAGCTTAATGTTTAAACATAGTGTTAAACTATTATAAATTATATCTATTTTCATATTAAGCTGAACAGAGAAGAGAACAACAATCAAGGAGTTGCCTATATGTTTCTGAGAACTTCCAAATGGCTCCTTCCTGTAGAACAGTCAAGAACATTGAACCCCTCCCACCTCCCACCAGCACATTCAAAGATCAAGGTAAATGTATTTTGAAGCTCGAAGGGGTCACAGGGACTCTGAAAGCCTTTAATGGCCATTGCACTGCAAGTCTCCATATTCTAACAGATAAGTTAAGTACCTTATTATCTGAAAAGAAGTACCTTCTTACCTGAAAAAATGACATTTTTCTTAGGATTCCACTGCAGCCACTCACTTCCCTTTCCTAACGGTTCTCCCAGTGTTTTTTTTAAACCTAGAAATAACAGAAACCATCAGAATGGCGTTAGAATGATGTCAGTTGCGTCCTCTCTTCTTTATCGTTGGTGCTTCTTTTAACCCAAACTTTCTCTCCTGATCCCATCCATCAATAAGCCCAACGTAAATCACCTGCCATCTTTCCAAAACCTACAGGATTGTTTAATTTCTTGCTATCCCAGATTTTATCTTAAACGAATGTAATAGAGCTGCAGAGAGAACCACTCTCAGAAACACTAGCATCTGGTTATACTGTCTCTGGTTTTCCAAAAGGAAACACACATATAAACCACACACACACACACACACAAACACACACACACACACACACACACACACACAGAGCAAACTCAATACTAAAAAGCCATTCACTGGGGTGCAACGAACTCCTTCATATGCTTGTAGTAAGATTGGCTGGTCTACTCAAATCCTTTTCAAGACTCACTTTATAAAGTGATCTGTTTAAAACCCAGGAAGATGCAGGGATTTGACTGATAAGTGACCACAAGCCTCATCTCTCAAATATTACTCAGTATGTTAAAATACAAAAACGACTACTGCTTTTCATCTCAGAACTTAGCCCAGGCGTGAGCCATTGCTGGGGCAGAGGAGAAGCTGGTTTGGGATGCATTTTGGGGGAGTCTGTAACCCTTGGGTGTTGTTGAGTCTTTGTTTCCGCCATTTTTCTTCAGCATGGTTCTCTGTTTCTAGAAGTGTTCTCTGATGTCAGTGTTTGTAGCATAGAAAGATCCCAATTATTTGGCTTCGATGCACAGTCAAGAGAGTCCTGCCAACTCTCATTAAATCCTTCAACCTTATCATTCAGTCAATGTATTGAGCATCCTCTGGATGCTATTCTTGTTATAGATTTTAATCATCTTGATTAGATTATTGCTTCTGCTCCAAAGTACAATATGGGTTAGTATAATGACACAGTAATAGCAACAGTCTTACAAATCTGTGTAATATTTCATAGGTTTTGAAGTTCTCTAACATCCATCAGCCACATATTCATCAAAACAACCACGTGAGATAAATCAACTACTGCCTTCTTTCAAGTAAGAGGACAAGGGATCAGAAAAATAAAGGGACTTACTCTAGGAGCCATGGATAATAAGTGACATGTAAATTTTAGTGGCAGAGGTTTTATATGAGGCTTTAGTAAATTAAAGTTAAAAAAAATCTGATTTTAAAATAAGAAAGGTTGGCTTAAGAATGACCTCCACCAATGCATCATGAATGAATCTTGAGTAATTAGCAATGCCTAAGCTATTACTTACATAAGGAGGGAAGGAAAAGAAAGAATATGTGTAAAGACGTGAACTTCAGAGATAAATAACACTAAGACAAGGGGCCTTTAGTTTTTTAGTGCTAAATAAACCCTAGATTTAATAGTGTGTTAATTCATTGAACACTTTACCATTAAATGATATTCTGTATCACTACAAAATATGTAGATTTCTTTAGAGTATTTCATTACTAGACACACTGACCAATTTCTTGACATTCTGACTAATTGACAAGAACTTTGTGAAAATGGAGGGTTCCAGGTCACATTGTTAAAATACCAATAGCATTTTGAGCTAGGGAAAATATGTAACATTGAGATCATGAGTTATAAAAAATATTTTTAAAAATCTCAGTATTACAGGAAACTGCTGGCTTCATCAGTCTGTGTCAGGGAATTAATTTTCAGCCATACATCCCTGCTGATACATCTGCAACCTGAGAAAGTCCAATTTCCTTCTTTCATGTGTGTCTAATAGAGTATGAATAGTTCAAGTGTCTGAGCAAAATCAGAGGCCAAGCCACAGACCCACTTCCTCGGTAACAAGGACAGTGACTTCAACCTGCATCTTCCTCTCCCCAGGAAAGGTTTTCACACCTGGGTGAGGTGAAAATTGCAGTCAGAAGAGAAGAGACTGATGGAAATAGGGTGGACTACTGGGCACAGGAAGGCTTTCTGTCCATCCTTTCATCTCTGAGCTAATCTCCCTCTCTTTCCACCCTGGCAGAGCCCCAGGGTAGCAAACAGCTCCTAAGGGGGAAACCTTCCATTTAAGAGTTTAAAAGGAAATAGGAGAAAGGGCATGTGCAGTTTGTAGGACACCCCAGATTCCTTTTCAGCTGTCCACCTTTGAAAGGGGGAAGGGGACCTCACTTGAAGAATTTCTAATTTCAGGCAATGCACACATGAGGGTCATCTATAAAGTGGCTCATCCATGAATAAGTCCTAAATGCATTTTGATGTGTGCCCTGCTCAGGGCTCATGTACTCTACAATAGTGAGCATAAAAACTACTCATGTGCTCCACTTATGAAAATTATTGAACAATGACACAGTCCATATCATAATAGTGACTGCTTTTTCAGTATATCACCTCATGCTAGAACTCATTCAGATTCCTCCATCTGGTTGTATGTATGCAGAAGGAGGGAGCTGGGTATGGTCATTGAAAGAACTACTTTGTCCTTTTTTAAAATATTTTTTGAAGTATAGTTGATTTACAATGTTATGTTAGTTTCAGGTGTACAGCACAGTGACTTCGTTATACAAATATATATATATATGTGTGTGTGTGTGTGTTATATATACTTTTTCAGATTCTTTTCTATTATAGGTTATTACAAGATATTACTATACAGTAGGACCTTGTTTATCTATTTTATGTATAGTAGTGTGTACCTGTTAATCCCAAACTCCTAATTTATCCCTCCCCACCTTCCCCTTCGGTAACCATAAGATTGTTTTCTATGTCTGTGAGTCTGCATCTGTTTTGTAAATAAGTTCATTTGTATCATTTTTTTTTAGATTCCACATTAAGTGATATCATATGATATTTGTCTTTGTCTGGCTGACTTCACTTAGTATAATAATCTCTAAATCCATCCATGTTACTGCTAATGGCATTATTTCATTCTTTTTGAAGGCTGAGTAGTATTCCATTTTATATCTATATACCTATATATAGATATATCTATATACACTTTTGGTTGGCCAAAAAGTTCATTCTGGTTTTTCTGTAAGATGTTACGGAAAATCCAGAATGAACTTTTTGGCCAACCCAATATATATACCACATCTTCTTTATCCATTCATTTGTCAATGGACACTTAGGTTGCTTCCGAGTCTTGGCTATTGTAGATAGTGCTGCTTTGAACATTGGGGTGCATGTCTCTTCTCTAATTAGAGTTTTTGTCTTTTCCAGATATATGCCCAGGAGTGGGATTACTGGATCATATGGCATCTCTATTTTTAGCTTTTTAAGGAAACTCCATACTGTTCTCCCTAGTGGCTGAATCAATTTACATTTTCACCAGCAGAGTAGGAGGGTTCCTTTTTCTCCACACCCTCTCTAGAATTTTTTATTTGTGGACTTTTTGATGATGGCCATTCTGACCAGTGTGAGGTGGTACCTCACTGTAGTTTTGATTTGAAAGAGCTGTGCTTTGGAGTGCAAAAAACTTTGCTCTGATTCCCATTTGAGCAGAGCCAAGGCACATTGTTCTACTCACTTCCTGAAATCAGCAGTGCACGTGGATGTCTAGAGGCAGTGATGATGATGGATGCAAAATTCTGACCTGCCTGGGTATCACCCAGCATGGCCAGGAGTCCCTGGGCTACCTGGGATCATCAGGTGTCAGCACCATGTCAATAACCATTGTAATTCTTCCAATTTAGGCAACTCTTTTTGCGGAGCCCCAGCTACCAGTAATAATGGAAAACCATTGCCTCCATTTGCCTGGGTAGTGAAAGGTTTCTCTTATATCAAGGTCTATTTGTAGTGTGTTTTCATCATCAACTTAGGAGTATGTTCTGGAAGATGTGAGAGTGAAAAAATATATATATATACACTACCAAATGTAAAATAGATAGCTCGTGGGAAGCAGCCACATAGCACAGGGAGATCAGCTCGGTGCTTTGTGACCACCTAGAGGGGTGGGATAAGGAGGGTGGGAGGGAGACGCAAGAAGGTGGAGATATGGGGATATATGTATATGTATAGCTCATTCACTTTGTTATAAAGCATAAACTAACACACCATTGTAAAGCAATTATACTCCAAAAAAGATGTTAAAAAAAAACAAAAAAAAAAAAAAAAACATAACTGAGCAGAGGTACTGCCCTTCCCCACTACCTTGGCGGCACCCTCAGGACAGGGGGCTTAAGTGAGAGCCGTGAATAACAAGGAGAGGGCACACCTCCCCTTCGGAGAATTTATGAGTCTTAACTCTGCATTTCCTGTACTAAAGCAGGCAGGGCACTGGGAACAGTGAGTATCAAATACAAATGATGATGGGTCTATTTCTGTTTTCTCCACTAGAGCCTGTGACTATCATGTTACCCAAGGAAGCAGCTATTTCAACACAGGTTGGCACAAGGCCCCCAGTGACCTGAAACATAGAAAAGAATAATAGTATCTATCTTGTAGGAGGACATGTTCTATCTTAAACCACGTACTTGTTAATTTCTCACAACTCTTGAAGGTAATATATTAACTATTATGATCTTTATCTTATGGCTCACAGATGTCAAGATTGGCCCATCAGTTTCTTGTGTGTAAGTGGCAGAACTAAGACTTGAACTCCAACCTGCCTCACCCCAGAGCTCCTTCTCTTTCTAGTCAGTAGGTCTCACTGGTCCTTAAATATCTATGGAAAGTACCCAGGGAGTGGATAGGAAAGGACTGAGTTAACCTTATGACCTCCCTCAATGCTCCCTCATGGACCAGCTACCAATCACTCCCTCTTCTGCATACACTCTTTTCTCTCTCTCACTTTTGTTTATGTACTTGGTTCTCAGCATAAGATTTTATCAGAAGAAAGAGGCGTGTAGGTAAAAAATAAATAATATATTAAAAATAGAACAGAAAAAAGTCATTTGAAAGCCTCTGCAGTGCCTTAACAATGGAAGAAACATCTCTGTGCACACTTCCAACTTCAATTTATAGCTTGCTAAATACATAATTATGCTTAAGTTAGAAAACTACATAGCGGTATTTCTATAAACTGGGTTTAGCCATTGTTGCTTAATCTTTATTGCCTTTATATACAGTTCTAAGCACCACTTCAGGGATTGCTAAATATAAGTTTTAGGGCAAGGAGGATACAACCTGCAATTATCGTTGAATTCTGGTGCCCCGACTGGTAAGGAGAAGTAATATACCCCCAAAGTAGCACTGCCTCACTCACACACGTACACTTCCCACCAGGTACTGCCTTAACAAGCCTTAATCTACCCTGCATGCGTGAGCCACGACAATAAGGAATTTCAAGTTATATAAAACACCAGAGACTGGTAGAGCCTCACAGCCGGTGGGACAGCAGGGCAGAAACACATGCACAACTAAGAAATGAAATGGTGAACTGTACTGTGCAGATGACCTGCATTAGGGATCACTGTAGCCTGGAGTGCGCAGGAAAGTTTCAGGGAGAAGATGGGTTCATTGTTCCCCACTAAGTGAATGGCTATGGAGAAGGGACTTACTGAAGAGGAATTAAGAAAGTGACCGTCAAGCTCCTGGTCTCCAAGGATTCAGGAATTTCTCTGTCTCCATTCTTCTAATGGTACAGTAGGTCTCCAACAAACTCCATATTGGGGTCCCAGTGAATAGTGTCAGCAGCCTGACTTAGATATATCGGATGTTACATAGTTGTCAGGCAGTGTTTGAAGACCTTAGCATATGCTTACTCATTTAATCTTGGCCCCATTTTACAGATGAGTCAACTGAGCTGCAGAGAGCTTTTGTAAACTGCCCAAGATCACTGTGCTGGCTTCACTGCCGTGGTCAGCAGAGGTGGTTTATTTTAAGGTCTCTGAACATTTGGATTCATGAATCTGATTCTCAGTGAGCTTCACTTTATAAAAGAGCAAATCATGGGGGGATTTGTTAGGTGGTCAGTTACTGCTGTGAATTTCAACTTACTGTAAAACACGGTACCTTCCAGAAGCCTGATCCCACTGCTGCTTTGTGCACTTCTTCTGGCCTAGTTCCTGGGAAGGGTTTTCTCATCCTCAGTCACACACACTCACACTTATACACACACACACACACACACAAATGTGATGGAAGGATTTCAGCTGACTCATACAGAACTCAGCATGAAGAGCTTGGAAATGATAATGTAGGACTTACCTTACTAAACACTGAAACGTGACCAGTTTCAGGAAAAAAAAGCACTTTGATTTGTGATGTTTGCAATTCTACTCTAATTGCATTTACATCCCCACCTTTCCAAAACAGGGGCCCTCTTTTCCCCACCCCAATAAAGGAGCAAGACAGATATGCAAATATAGCAGGAAAGTAAACAAAGTCCACTTCATTTCTTGCAGTTATTTCATGCCTATTGCTATTCTTAATATTTTTACTCATTTTTTTTTTAACATATTCATTGGGGTATAATTGCTTTACAGTGGTGTGTTAGTTCCTGCTGTATAACAAAGTGAATCAGCTATACATGTACATATATCCCCATATCTCCTCCCTCTTGCATCTCCCTTCCACCCTGCCTATCCCACCCCTCTAGGTGGTCACAAAGCACCGAGCTGATCTCCCTGTGCTAGGCTTTAATATATAACACAGAGTGTTGATCCTTTCAATCATTCATTCAATACATGACTATATTTTACTTCTGTAGAGCTCTCAGTTTATTTGAAAATGAAGTATTTGAAGATATAAAATATTCAGAGTATCATTAAATTGCTGAATTGACTTCTTCCCTTGCCAAACACCTTGTTCCTTTTGAACAAGCTGAACAATTTCTAAGAGCACAGCTGCCTCCTGACCTCTGTGTGTTATTCCCACTGAGGTACCAGTCACACGATGAGAAGAAAAACATGGATATAAATCTGTTGATCCCACCATACAGGTTGGCTATATGAGGCACTTACTAGCTTGCAGAACTACAACAAAGAAAATCAGAAGAGAAATTTCTAGAGAATATCCTTTTTGGATAAATGTCTGATAATATGATTTTCTTCGTAGGACTTGCTGGGAATGGAGACACAAGAGGAAATAAAAACGTAGATCTTGTAGTCAAAGAGCTTACGAATTCAACAAGGTGTGTAAAAATCCTAAATTTCAGGTAACAACAAGTCTATTGTGAGTTTATTTAAAACTCTTTTCATTCTATCTTGTTTCTATTTTTCCTTCTAGCTTCAACCTATATCTGTTTTCTCCAAAAATGTACCTTGAGGACAGTGCTTTATTGTGCATATTTCTGCATCCTCAATGACTTGATCATAGTAGGGCCTCAAAAATAAATGTTAGTAAAAAGAAGCAAAATCGTTCTCATAAGTATGCTTTTCTATAGGAGAGTCTTATAGGGCTATCTGCTATTACTGTGTATTCTGAACAAAATCAGGAACTGGAAATATATAATACATCATTTCTACTTAAACATACTGTAAGCAGGTGTGCTTTTATATTTGCAGAGAAAAACTAAAAAAAGAAAGAAAAAACAAAAACAAAGAAAGAAACCTTGCTGGCTTGTCCTTAAATTGATTTGTCATTCAAATACCAATCAGTCAACTTGTCTTTTTTGTGAACCTATTATTGTATAAAGACATTGTAAAAAGACACTATCCCAGGCTCAGATACTGGTCATACACAGATGAATTAGACATGGTTTCCTGTCCTGCCTCATTCCACTAGAAAAGACAAGCCTGAACCATGTCAACAGATAATTAGCCATAAAGATAGTGGGAGATCAGTGTGAAAATAGCAGCCAGAAATGTCAGAGCTGCTGGGAAGACAGGGTTCCGGGGACTTGAGGTACCCCAGTTACAGTCCCTGATCTCAGAAGCTGGAGCCAAAAGTCAGGGAAAAAGAAATATGAGGCATCATTTTGGTCCAAGAAAACCTGAGGGACATACACATGGCTATTTGAAAACTCCTTTTCCTTTTCTTTCTCAGTTAAAAAAAATACTAATGACAGTTGTGGAAAATAAAATGCTCTGTGTTAGTTTTTCACTGATAACATTTGCTAATTAGAGCAATTAGTTTTACAGTGCGAATGTATATGCCACAATAATTCTTACTAAAGAATAAATTCAGTTGAAGCTATTTTCCAAATTTCAGCAACACGCAGGTTCTATTTCTGTAGGTAAATGATTAAAGAAGCTATAAACACCTGTATGCTGTGATGCCAGCCATGATACTAAAAAGATACCCTCGTTCACTCTTCCTGAATATGAATTATCTCTTCTAGTTCATATCATTTAGTCACTGATAGTGACCAAATGTATTACTATGTGGGCTGATTGTTACATCTTGGTATAATCATCTATTACTGGCGGCTACCAATTTAAGCCTAGTTTATAAGACCTAAGGGAATATTGTATTAACAGGATGAGCAAACCATAACCAGGGCTACTCTGGTTCAAATTAAAATGCTGTTTTGTTGTTGTTCATCATTATGTGTGTTGAATATTGTGTCTTTACCTAAGGGATTACGTGAGGTTTGTAATATTTATAAAGAGAACAGCTACTCATCTCAGGGCCATTTCAAGAGTATGTATTATTTATTTCCTGATCTACCCCCTCCAATGTTCAATATCTTTTAAGAACTGTGATTAATAAAACATTCCAATTTGAACAGTGTGGTTTCTATTCACAAAACATGGTTATTCAGCCCATTTCTATGCAGACATCACTAGGGAGAGCACTTATCACCAAAAACGCATAATCAACATCAGATATTTTGAATTAATGATTTTAGGAAGGCTGTTCATTAAACTCTTTGCTTCATCCCTAAGTGGGACTTCTCAATTAAGTCTGAAGAGATTGGGAAATAGAAGGGACTTGCACATTAAAAATGGCGTGTCAAGCTCAGTTAACGCTGTGCTAAAGCCTTTCATTCAAGATCTGTCAAGAAATCATTATCATCTTTTCTTTTTCTTTTTTCTCTCAGTATTTTATAACTGAGGTTTAATGTATTATTAATAGAAGAAAAGGGATAAGGAAAGCTAGACAGTTATTGTGTAGTGCAGCAGCAATTTTAGGTTTGGGTGGAAGCACTCCGAGTTACTTCTTCCATCTATAATAAATGTAGGTGCCTGAGAATGGGGTCTGTGCTAATGTGAGCACACAAAGGCAGGTCACAGCCATTGCCCTGCATGGGCGTGTGTCCTGAGAGCAATTTACTTGGCCCTCATTTCACAAGATACATGGGACCACATCCATAAAAATAATGTTGCCATTTCAGGCATCAAATGGCATTTTGACTTCTACTTAGAGATGGAACTGAAATGAAGCAAGCAAATCAATCAACAGGCTGTTATCAAACATCTACCTTGTGCCCTCTACTGTTCTATTTGCTTCAGGAGAGATGAAACGACCCCTGCCCACAAGACCACTGCCATCTAGTTGGAATGCAATGGCGATGCAAAAGTTGTCAGTTTTGTAACATTTCCGTCAGAGATTAAAAGTCAAGCTTAAAAAATTCAGAAACTTTGAATTCCCTCTTTGCTGACCTAGAAGCTCTTAATCTTTATGCTGAGGCTGGGCTAAGAGTCCCGCCCCCATCCCCAAGTCTTAGTGAACCTTAGAATCCTAGAATAATTTGAATTCCGTTTATCCAATCACCCAAAAAATGCTTAAATGATTATTTTTCCTAGTCCATCAACATTAAATCCCTTCAACTCGCCTCTGTTTACATATTAGTTTGTTCTGAATATTCAACAAAGGATGCCTGCTGCTATTTTGTAGCCTAATGTTTTATCTAAAAATGCTACTGTCATAATAGTTTTTTTTAAAGTATAAGTAAAGGCTTAATATTTGCCAAAAGTATTAAAAGTACTTTCCCATGAATATCTCATTTCAAATCCACCTCAGGATGAATTAATATAAATAATACATTTTGTTATTATAATCTTTTGATAGATGAAGACAGTGAATAATTTTTTTAACATCTTTATTGGAATATAATTGCTTTACAATGGTGTGTTAGTTTGTGCTTTACAACAAAGTGAATCAGCTATACGTATACATATGTTCCCATATCTCCTCCCTCTTGCGTCTCCCTCCCACCCTCGCTATCCCACCCCTCTAGGTGATCACAAAGCACGGAGCTGATCTCCCTGTGCTGTGCAGCTGCTTCCCACTAGCTATCTATTTTACATTTGGTAGTATATATATGTCGTTGCTACTCTCACTTTGTCCCAGCTTCCCCTTCCCCCTCTCCATGTCCTCAAGTCCGTTCTCTACGTCTGCGTCTTTACTCCTGTCCTGCCCCTTGGTTCTTCAGAACCATTTTTTTTTTTTTTCAGATTCCATATATATGTGTTAGCATATGGTATTTGTTTTTCTCTTTCTGACTTACTTCACTCTGTATGACAGACTCTAGGCCCATCCACCTCACTACAAATAACTCAATTTCGTTTCTTTTTATGGCTGAGTAATATTCCATTGTATATATGTGCCACATCTTCTTTATCCATTCATCTGTCGATGGACACTTAGGTTGCTTCCATGTCCTGGCTACTGTAAATAGAGCTGCAATGAACATTGAGGTACATGACTCTTTTTGAATCATGGTTTCCTCAGGGCATAATTTGAAGCAGTTTTCATTGCCAGTCAATAGAGGGGGCAGGACTCAGACTCAGCTCTCAGTCCCTCCATCCTGATTCTTTAATGTGCTATCAGGTGTTTTAATTAATTTCTTCAAATAATCAAATAAAAACTTAAAAATAAATAATATTCTTGGAGCAGCCACTATGGAGAACAGTACAGAGGTTCCTCAAGAAATTAAAAACATAACTACCATATGGTCCAGCAATCTCACTTCTGGATATATATCCAAAGGAAATTAAAACAGGATATCAAAGAACTATCTGCACTCAGATGTTCACTGCAGCATTATTCACAGCAGCCATGATATGCAAAGATCCTAAGTGCCCATCAATAATGGATGAATGGATAAAGAAGACATGGTATATATATGTATGGTATATAATCCATTATCTATATGTATACATATAGATAATTATATATATATATATATATATATATATATATATATATATATATTACAGATATGAGAGATGGATGAATGGATAAAGAAGACATGGTATATATATGTATGGTATATAATCCATTATCTATATGTATACATATAGATAATTATATATATATATATATATATATATATATATATATATATAATTCAGCCATGGGAAAGAAGGAAATCCTACCATTTGTAATAATATGCATGGATGGACCTTGAGGATATTATGCTAAGTAAAATAAAGCCAGTCAGAGAAAAACAAATAATGCCTGGAATCTTAAATAAAAATTCAAACTCATAGAAACAGTAGAAAAGTGGATGCCAGGGTTTGCAGGGGGAGAGAATTAGAGAGAGGCTGGTAAAAGGGTACAAACTTTCAGCTGTAAGATGAATAAGGTCTGAGGACATAATATATAACATGGAGACTATAGTTGATAACAATGTATTGAATAATTGAAATTTTAAAAGCGTCAAACTTTAATGTTCTCACCAAGAAAGAAAAAGGTAAATATGTAAGGTGATAAACTTATTAATTAACTAGATGGGAGGAATCTTTTTACAATGTATATCAAGCCATCACGATGTACACCTTAAATATCTTACAATTTTATATGTCAATTATGCCTCAATAAAGCTGAAAAAATAAATATTGTCACATGCTTAGCATTAAGAAAATAAATAAATAATACTTATTATTTGGCAAAATTGAATATTCAACACAGATATACATATATATTATGCATGAACTAAAGCCTGCCAGATTGGTGCAGGTGCTGTCTATGTCACAGCTTCTGTAAGAGGGAAAAAGAGGAAATTTTACACATAGATCAATCCCACCTCACTCAATTCACCCAGGACTGGTTTGTTTGTTGGCTAGATAGTAACATCTCAGAGAAATGGCCTGGGGCAAACTCATCACTGACAAGATATTTAGTTTTTATGATTTCAGAGATAGTCAGGAGCCTAAGCATCCATTTTGCGAAATAAGTTTAATTCAAAAATTCAACTTATTTTCTGCATTCAAGACAGCATCTTCTATGGTGCTGAGGATTTAACATAGCCATGGTGAACAAGAACTTCAGCTTCTGGCTGAAATGAATGTGGCTGGAGAGCCACGTTATGTAAAATCAATCACAGGCACAGCTGGGACTCCTTGGAGCTGTCAGAAAATGGAATGGAGTCAGTGTTGCTTTGAAGAGCTTCTGACTTGGAAGTCAGGCCCCATCAGCCTGAGGCTGTTAGGGAAAATTCACAGCCGAGTGGTTTGATCCCTAGTCACTCCAGCACTTTTAGAGAAGGTCTTGAACACTATCACTGGACATCAGAGAGCTGCAAGTCTATGTCAGCACAAGATCTGGTGTAAAACACACATGGAAATGTCTATCATCCTTTCCCACATGGTCAAGTTTGCATCACCCTGTCACAGGACAGGTACATGAGACCAGACAGGAGGGAGACTGTTTGCCCATCTCTTCGCTTTGGCTGTTCCTTGCTCTAACTGGTTTTGTCAGTTCAGCCAGCACTTCTGACCTGCCACGGGAACATGGCCCACATGGTCCAGGGGGCTTGTGTGAGCAGAACAGGCAGCAGAGAACATCCAAGTCCATGACTTTCGATTGCTTTTGTTCTTAGACAACCACATTCAAAATAAAACAAACACAGACCCTAGTGTTCTTTTCCCTTAAGACACTGAAGAGTCCAAAGGCAGGTGGAAACCCATGCCAAGACTGCAGCCTTGAGTCATTTCTCCCCCTTCATCTTCTAATCAGGGACAGATGCTTTGATTTTTGAAAGTATTTGCACATGTGACTTTGGAACTAAATGGGATTAGTTAATATCATAGCAAATGTGTGGGAATTATAAAGTTACCTCCAATTCTGAATAGACCTTTATCACAGCCAAGAAGCCTGCACTGAGGGAGCAGGGGAAATAAATACCCCAACCTCTTTCCTCTTACTCTCCAACCTCTTGCTGATTCCACCTAATGGTTCCGTCCCAACTGAAGCAAGAGGGCAGGGGTTCTGGTTGAAACATTCCTTAGACATTAGTCTCTTGAAGTTCAGGGAAGGACAAAAAACCGTGAAGTATGGCAAACTGATATGGCACACATACCCCAAAGGTCTTTGAAAGGCTTGATTAAACTGGGATGATTTCATAAATGTTAATACATCTGTGATTGACTGTCTTGAAGCTCAAGCCTCAAATTTCTTTTTCTACGCTCACTTCCTAGATGTGTCATCCAATCTCTTGGCTTTAAATACCATCTATATTCTGATGACTCTCAAATTTTCCCTGAACTTTTCCTGAGTTCCAGCTGTGAATTTGACATCTCCATGAAGATGTCTCAAGATGTCACCCACTCACGACAGGAATCTAATCTATCATCCCTGGTCCACCAACATCTGGCTGGCTCATCCTTTCTTGTTCCCCATTTCAGTAAGTGATAACATCATTCCTCCAGTTGCTCATGTCACAAATCAGTGTCATCCTTAAATTCTTTCTTTTTCTCACTCCTCACTTCCATTTCATCTGCAAGACTACATTCAAAATATACCCTAAATTTATCTACATCTTCCCTCCTATACAACTACTGAGTTCAAGATTAGATCATGGCAAATGCCACCAAGCGTCTCTCCCTGCTCCACTTTTGTTCCCACCCACACCCAGCAGAGTTATTTCTTCACAGAGCAGTAACCACTGTCTTTCAAAAGATCCTCTTGGCTTCTCATTGTACTCAGAATAAATTATAAACTTCTGATCCTGGGCTTCCAAGGGTTCATGTGATCTGGCCTTTTCTTATCTCTAAAACCTCATCTTTACTTTTCATTTATTCTGCTTCCATCCCAGTGGCCTTCTTGCTGTTTCTCAACAACACCAAGCTTATTCCAGTTTCAGGGTGTTTTTACAGGTTTTCTGCCTACTATTCTTTGCCCTCAGATTTCTTTTCGTTCACTCTCTTTATTCATATCTCCTCTCAAATGTTACCTCTGGGTCTTTCCTCACTTCCTTTATTTAAAAACAACCTCTGGTTTGTTTGTTGGCTAGATAGTAACATCTCAGAGAAATGGCCTGGGGCAAACTCATCACTGACAAGATATTTAGTTTTTATGATTTCAGAGATAGTCAGGAGCCTAAGCATCCATTTTGCGAAATAAGTTTAATTCAAAAATTCAACTTATTTTCTGCATTCAAGACAGCATCTTCTATGGTGCTGAGGATTTAACATAGCCATGGTGAACAAGAACTTCAGCTTCTGGCTGAAATGAATGTGGCTGGAGAGCCACGTTATGTAAAATCAATCACAGGCACAGCTGGGACTCCTTGGAGCTGTCAGAAAATGGAATGGAGTCAGTGTTGCTTTGAAGAGCTTCTGACTTGGAAGTCAGGCCCCATCAGCCTGAGGCTGTTAGGGAAAATTCACAGCCGAGTGGTTTGATCCCTAGTCACTCCAGCACTTTTAGAGAAGGTCTTGAACACTATCACTGGACATCAGAGAGCTGCAAGTCTATGTCAGCACAAGATCTGGTGTAAAACACACATGGAAATGTCTATCATCCTTTCCCACATGGTCAAGTTTGCATCACCCTGTCACAGGACAGGTACATGAGACCAGACAGGAGGGAGACTGTTTGCCCATCTCTTCGCTTTGGCTGTTCCTTGCTCTAACTGGTTTTGTCAGTTCAGCCAGCACTTCTGACCTGCCACGGGAACATGGCCCACATGGTCCAGGGGGCTTGTGTGAGCAGAACAGGCAGCAGAGAACATCCAAGTCCATGACTTTCGATTGCTTTTGTTCTTAGACAACCACATTCAAAATAAAACAAACACAGACCCTAGTGTTCTTTTCCCTTAAGACACTGAAGAGTCCAAAGGCAGGTGGAAACCCATGCCAAGACTGCAGCCTTGAGTCATTTCTCCCCCTTCATCTTCTAATCAGGGACAGATGCTTTGATTTTTGAAAGTATTTGCACATGTGACTTTGGAACTAAATGGGATTAGTTAATATCATAGCAAATGTGTGGGAATTATAAAGTTACCTCCAATTCTGAATAGACCTTTATCACAGCCAAGAAGCCTGCACTGAGGGAGCAGGGGAAATAAATACCCCAACCTCTTTCCTCTTACTCTCCAACCTCTTGCTGATTCCACCTAATGGTTCCGTCCCAACTGAAGCAAGAGGGCAGGGGTTCTGGTTGAAACATTCCTTAGACATTAGTCTCTTGAAGTTCAGGGAAGGACAAAAAACCGTGAAGTATGGCAAACTGATATGGCACACATACCCCAAAGGTCTTTGAAAGGCTTGATTAAACTGGGATGATTTCATAAATGTTAATACATCTGTGATTGACTGTCTTGAAGCTCAAGCCTCAAATTTCTTTTTCTACGCTCACTTCCTAGATGTGTCATCCAATCTCTTGGCTTTAAATACCATCTATATTCTGATGACTCTCAAATTTTCCCTGAACTTTTCCTGAGTTCCAGCTGTGAATTTGACATCTCCATGAAGATGTCTCAAGATGTCACCCACTCACGACAGGAATCTAATCTATCATCCCTGGTCCACCAACATCTGGCTGGCTCATCCTTTCTTGTTCCCCATTTCAGTAAGTGATAACATCATTCCTCCAGTTGCTCATGTCACAAATCAGTGTCATCCTTAAATTCTTTCTTTTTCTCACTCCTCACTTCCATTTCATCTGCAAGACTACATTCAAAATATACCCTAAATTTATCTACATCTTCCCTCCTATACAACTACTGAGTTCAAGATTAGATCATGGCAAATGCCACCAAGCGTCTCTCCCTGCTCCACTTTTGTTCCCACCCACACCCAGCAGAGTTATTTCTTCACAGAGCAGTAACCACTGTCTTTCAAAAGATCCTCTTGGCTTCTCATTGTACTCAGAATAAATTATAAACTTCTGATCCTGGGCTTCCAAGGGTTCATGTGATCTGGCCTTTTCTTATCTCTAAAACCTCATCTTTACTTTTCATTTATTCTGCTTCCATCCCAGTGGCCTTCTTGCTGTTTCTCAACAACACCAAGCTTATTCCAGTTTCAGGGTGTTTTTACAGGTTTTCTGCCTACTATTCTTTGCCCTCAGATTTCTTTTCGTTCACTCTCTTTATTCATATCTCCTCTCAAATGTTACCTCTGGGTCTTTCCTCACTTCCTTTATTTAAAAACAACCTCTCGGGGCTTCCCTGGTGGCGCAGTGGTTGGGAGTCCGCCTGCCGATGCGGGGGACGCGGGTTCGTGCCCCGGTCTGGGAGGATCCCACATGCCGCGGAGCGGCTGGGCCCGTGAGCCATGGCCGCTGAGCCTGTGCATCCGGAGCCTGCGCTCCGCAATGGGAGAGGCCACAGCAGTGAGAGGCCCGCGTACCGCAAAAAAAGAAAAATAAATAAATAAAAATAAATAAATAAATAAAAACAACCTCTCCTCTTGCATTATTTTTTTCTGATATTACTATTTGAAATTACAGCATATCAAATCATATTGTACATTTAATGCCTGCTTCTCAATTACGAGGCAAGCTCAATCAAGGACTTTTTTTTTTCTGTTTGTTTTGTGCTGATCCATATAAGTCAGTAAATAGTAGCTGCTCTAAATATATTTTTCACTGACTAAATGAAATAATTTTGCATTTTTAGTGATTTATATATATATTCACAAGATACTTCTGCAACAACACACTTTAATCCCAGCATCAGCCTGGCCAAAACCAGGCTCAGATATCCTCCACCCATTACCACATTTGTCCTAGAGAAGCTGGAAAAACTGTTAAAAACCAGACTATTTCAGGAAAGTGTGCATCTCTCTTTTTTAACTTTTTCCACACAACTCCATAATAATATCTTATTGGGCTGAAAACAAAATCCTTATTTACAAAGACACAAGTTTACTGGGGCAGAGAGCATTAAGTTCTAATATTCTAGTATTTGTAATAACAAATGCCAAATCTTGGTGTACGTGTGTGATTATTCTTAGTGAATGAGATAGGATTATAGACATGTACAGGTAGCAAATAGTACTTGTGGGCATTTCTGAGAGGGCAGATGGATCAGAGGGCAGGGGAGGAACGGTCAGCATGACTGTGAACACACAGCTTTGGTGGGGATGGACTGTAAGAACCTAAGCTGATAGACCCCCATCAGGACCAAGGTTTGAGTCAAGCTTTGCTAAGCCCACTCCATACAAGCTTGCCTGTTTCCCACCAAAGTCACTCAGTACTACCTTCCTAGGAGCCACTAAAGTGACACTTTTACAGCAGTGCTTCCCTCAATTCTAATGTGGTAGTGAGTTTCAGTGAAAATAAATGGAAACCTCACTACAACTGAGTCAGGAGACCAGAAAGGGGAGCTCCCACACGTGTACAATGCAGATCTCAGCAGTAAGAGACAAACCTTGCATCTCCAGCAAGAAGTGACACTTTACTAGCTCCAGCAGGAGGAGGAAAGATTTCCTCCTTGCCTGGTGAGAGTTCAGCCCATGAGAGACTGTTACACCCCAGCCAATGAAAAGCCATTATACTTGGAACTCACAGTTTCCTCCAATGGACTTTTTGTTTATATCAGCCCCTCCCAACTTACCTTTCTCCTCTATAAAAGAGTTTCCTATCCCTAGCTTTACTGAACTTGAATGTGGTTTGTCATAGGTGCATGTCCCAAATTGTACTTCTTTGCCGCTGTTGAGGAAACCCATTTTTCTGGTAAAATAACTGGCTGCTTTATTGTTTTAGGTTAACATTTTATTTCTCATAGTGTTTTGTTTGTACCTCTTTTATGGCCTTTATCACATTTTAGTAGCTACATGCAACCATCCCTGGCCTAATGGATAATAAATTTGATGGCAGGGACTGTCTCATGGTTTCCCCATCTGTCAAGCATAAAGCCTTGTCCACTGGGACACTTACAAAATAAATAAATGATTCCAGAGGTATAACCTGTCCCTATGAAAATTCATAAGCATGGAGTGCCTAACTTCAAGACTAAACCCGAGTTACAGACAGAGAAATCAGTTTCACAGAGGCAAAGAGTATTGCCTCCTTCAACAAGATTTCACTTTTAGAAGAGAAAGTGGCACTATATTCAGCAATATATGTCTCACCTAGCAGAGTGCTTAGCCCTCATGTCAAGAGTCACCATTGATTTTTCAGATCAATGTACACAACATTGTTAACATACCCAAAAAGTTAATCAACATTTGAAGGCATCTGTATTAAAGAATAAAGGGAATTATTCATGCCTTGGCTCTAGTCTCGACTAGCTGTTTGAATCACATTAGGTTTCTTATTCTCTCTGAGCTTTGGTTTCCTCATCTGTAAAATGAGAATAATATCCTTTAAATCACAAGGATTGTGCATGAAATAAATTAGAAAATAGCTGTGAATTCCTTTTATAAAAATAGCTTTGTAAGCTATGAAGTATACTGCACATGTATGCAGGATTATCATTGTAGTGGATAGCTATTCTCCTTCTGCTAGCACAACTCCCTCCCTCTTTAATCTGGTAAATAAATCTCCCCATTCAATGCCCAAATGTTACCTCTGACCTGCCATGACAGTGCAACTTAACTCTGCCTCCTGAATTTTTTTTTTTTTGCCTACGGGAGGTACTTGACTCATAACTTACCAGTCAAAATTCTTCCCCAGGATTTTGTAAATAAAATTAAAGGGATGTGTATTTTGTTCTGGCAGCTGAAACTCAGGTTATTTAAATTTGGGATCTGCTATAGACTAAATGTTTGTGTCCTCTCCCCCCCCCCACCCCATGAATATTTTAAAATGTAACACCCAATGTAATGGTATTTGGATATGGGCCTTTGGGAGCTGATTAGGTCATGAGGGTGATGCCCTCATGAATGGAATTTGTGTCCTTATAAAAGAGATATTCCTCACCCTTCTGCCATGTAAAGACACAGAGAGAAGATGGTCGCCTATGAACCAGAAGTGGGCTCTCAGCAGACAGTGAATCTGCTGGCATCTTCCAGCCTCAAGAACTGTGAAAAATACACTTCTGTTGTTAATAAGGCAGCCAGTCTATGGTATTCTGTTCATCAGCCCAAATAGACTAAGATAAGATCTTTGACAGTGAGTTCCTTCATGTGGACTAAGAAGTAGGAAAAAAGAGCTGACAGCAGGAGAAAACAATGACGTGACTAAAAAGAGTTAAGTAGACGTGAAAATGAAGATGACTATAGAACATCCTAGGATACCCACGTTAACTGGCCCCTGGTTCCCCTAAACCCTGTATCCTGTTTTCAAATTTAATTTGTAGGTTTGATTTTTACTATAGTGTATTTATGGTAGGTGTGGGAATTCTAACTCACAATTATCATTTGTATCACGTTACCTATTTAAGAAAATATACAAACAGGCCAAAACTCAAGGGCTACCTGGAACAGGCTCCTTGACCTTCTAGCCATTGGCTTTAATGTTCATAGGCCATAGTACGTAAGTAAGAAGTGCCCAGAACAGATTTTCTGAAAAGATAAAAATTAGAAGATAACTAGGGTGTGGGGATGTACTATCTTTGGACAACTTCTTTGTCCTTAGTGAGTTCAGAGTCAGGTGGTGGCCACTGGTGAGTAAATACAGTGTAATCAGAAGATACACAGAGGATACTACAATTAACAAAGAAAAATAAATATCCACTCTGGAGAATTCCAGGAAAGTTTCTCAGAGGAAGTGCTAATTGAGCTATGTCTTGAAAGTAGAGTAGCAGCTCCTCAGGTCAGAAAGAGCATACAGCAAAGGGAAGGACATTAAAGGCACCTGAGCAGCATGGCCATAGTGTGAGACCACATGGAGTGTGCAGGCATCTATACTGGTTCCATATTATTGGAGTGCAACGGGAGAAGATGGGGCACACATGTGTGCCTGAGACGTAGGAATCACTGAACAGTTATAAATGTGAGAAAGAAACATTGTGTGATTTCATTTTGAATGATACCATCTTGGCAACTGTGTAAAGAAAATGTGTCAGAAATTGGAGCAAGGGGAAGTGGGAGGAAATATGCTCAGGAATACAGCCAAAGGTGACTGTTTACTAGACTAGAGACTATGTCATAAGTAACAGAAAACTACTATAAAACCCCAAACTAAGAGGTTATTAGTTATCACTGATTAAACTCAAGAAAACATACAAAATTGCGATCCATGAGATCTGTTTGATTTTGTTTTGGGTGTGAGCAAGATAAAAGTTTAAAAATGACTCCGCCAGGCTTCTGCTTGGGAGCTTAGATGAATAATGGTGTTATTCACTGAATCAAGGAACACAAAAAGAAAGTCACATTTGGGCATGCATGGAAAGTAGAATTTAAAATATGTTCAGTTTAAAGTTCCTGTGATATATCCAATTAGAAATGATTATCAGCAATTTACACAAAAGTCTGAAGCTCAGAAGACAAGTTAGGGCTAGAAATATTGATATAGCTCTCATTATCATGTAGGTGATATTAAAGTCAGAAGATTGTATAGCATGTAGGCCTGTGCACTGCAGATTAAACTCTTGGGATACTAGTATTTAAGGCATGGGCATGAAAATAGATGCCGATGAAAAAGGGAATAATCAAGAGCATTAAATCTATGAGAGTTTAGTTGGATAAAGTCTTCACTGCATTTAGTGATTAGCAAGTCACTGAGACTGTAGCCAAAGGGCAGCATCAGTGAAGTGAGGAGAGAAGAACCCAAGTGCTTTGGGTGGCAAAGTGAAGATGAGGTAAACAAATGAGTTCAGTAAATGGCATATACTATTCCTAGAAGACTGGCAATAGAAAACACACAGAGATATTAAACAGGCTTTGAGAGAAAAATGTTACAGAGAGAATAGCCTCCTGGGCAGGGGTGACAGAGATCCTGATGGTGGCTTCCGGTGTCCAGGGCTGGCAGTGTGGGTGGTGTAAACTGCAGTGCTTAGCGCCCAGGGGTGGTATCTGGTGGTGGTGGTGTCCTCACCCTATCAGGTCCTGCAAGTGATTTGAACATGTTCTTGGTTTTGTAACCCTGACTCTGGCTCTTAATTCACCTGTGTTTTCTGAGTAAATCATCCAGCGTTAGTTGATTTCACTTACAAATGAATATGCCTACCTATAGTTTGGTCTTCAGTGTGTAGACCAGGGAAAGCTAAAGGAGTGATTAATTTAGGATTCTAGAACTCCAGATTCAGACTCTGAGATCTAAGAAACTCAAAAGGAAATCTGTGTTCTTACCAGTCTGGGTTGCTTTCCTTTGTCTATTTCACTGCTTTTCAACTGCCTATGTAACTTACCAATAAATTAATCAACCAAATGTACTTAATAACATGTTGCTCCTTCTCTTGCTCAGGGCTGTGAGGAGCGTGGGGGAGTAACACATTCAAGTTCACATCAACCAGGAGTTCACAGAGCAGTCACGTAGGCTACTTAAAATCATGGGAGTAGGGCTTCCCTGATGGCATAGTGGTTGGGAGTCCGCCTGCCGATGCAGACGACGTGGGTTCGTGTCCCAGTCTGGGAAGATCCCACATGCCGCGGAGCTGCTGGGCCCCCATGGCCGCTGAGCCTGCGCGTCTGGAGCCTGTGCTCCGCGACGGGAGAGGCCACAGCAGTGGGAGGCCCCGGAACCCAAAAAAAAAAAAAAAAAAAAAAAAAAAAAAAAAATCATGAGTGTAAACTCATTAAAATCTCAAAAAAACTTAGTTGGGGGCTCTCTACCTTAGGGTCTCCAGTAGTCACATTGGGTATCTTTGGAAAAGTCCTTTAACTTCCCAGAACTGACCTGACACAGATATGACTTTTCAACGAACCAGAGTCTCATTGTAATTACTGAGACCTCCCAGTGTACTCAGTCCTAGTTCTGCTACACTTTAATAATTGATGCCTAAAAAGACTGGTTACGCACTCTCTGCAGTTATATGCTCACACTCTCGCTTGAAAAGAATAGATTAGACAATGTTATGGTGACAATTTCTAAAATCTCAGTAACTTAACAAAATTAATTTTTCTCTCATAAAATCTTCTACTAGTTTGTGGGACTCTTCCCCATGCAGGAATTCAGGGTGTACTATATTTCTGACATTTCCATTTCAGCACGTGGTCTTCAAGGTTGCCACAGTCGGGGAAGAGAACACTGGAGGGTCACGCATTGTCTGTTAAATGCCTTGGCCCGGAAGTGATATATGTCACTTCTGCTCATGTTTTATTGGATAAAACTAGTCATCTGTCCCTGATAACTGTAAAGGGGGCTGAGAATGATGGAGGAGCTCATGAAATACCTAGCTTACATCACCATCTCTTCCGTACCATTATTTTAGGCGGGAGCTGAGACTTCAAAGCTGTAGAAAATATAGAAGAGCATTCATTTGCTCACATGCCTTCAAGTCTTCTCTCCTTCTCTTCTCAGCAAGAGAATATGCCTGACTCTGCACTGGGTGCTAAAGATAAAAATAATAAGTAGGTTTCCCTCTTAAGCTGTTTAAAATCTAACAATACTAATTTCATAGGATAGAAATCACAGAGAGAAAAGAGATCTATTTCTATTTATTTATTTGTTTGTTTATTATTTATTTAACAATCCCAGGGAGTAGCACAACAGCAGCTGCTTGATAAACGCTGTCTAATTACACCTCCTTCAGATTTTTGCTCAAATATTTCCTTCTCCATGAAGCATTCCCTGAACATCCTCTTTAATATTGCACAGTACTCAAGCCCTCCTTCTCTTTGTTACAATTTAGTTTTCTCCAAAGTACATATCACTCTATCTGAGGCTTCCCTATTGTCTCATTCCCCACAATACATTGTACGCTTAAAGAAGGCAAAGGTATTTGTTTCTTGAATTTGGTGCTGTTTCAAAGCTTCCACAGTAATACCTAAAATACAGTAGGCTCAATAAATATTTACTGAGTTATATGAGTGAAGAAAATGATCAAAGCATAAGAAGTAGAAGTGAGGAAAGATGAGATGTTAGGAGTGCCTTACTTTCAAAGGCATGCAGGTCAGGGTACGGTTGCCGGTAAATTGGACAGTAGGCATGCTGGTGTGCATAAAGGCTTTCCAGAAAGTGCCCACCAAAACATGGCAGCACCATCAAGGTGAGTGAGCAAGTGGTTGGCTGAGAGCTCGCTCGGTGGATGAGCGTGGGCAGAGGAAAGTTACTCTGGACCCTCAATGACTGCACACTTTGCTCACCAGCTCTAGAGTGTGACATGAAATTCTTGTCTTAGCATCAGTCATAAAGCTTCAAGAAACTCTGCAAGATTCCAGGATGGTGGGAAGACTGGAAATACATGCACCCTTCTGTTTTCCAGAGACAAGTGCTATAGGAATTCACCAGAGTGCGTGAGCTCAAGGTCGGGAGGCAGGTTACGAAGGCGATTGTTTTTATTTTTGTTTGTTTCTTTGTTTCTGTGAGAACTCAGCCAAGTAAGTGAAGCAGAACAAAAACACACTAACAGGATGGCTGGAAATGATAAAAACTTAAGCATCCTTCAAGAGCCAGCACAAATATCACCTCCTTTCTTGATCACTTCATTGTCTCTCTTTCTGAGGCACATGTAGCATACTCTATGCACTTCTGTTTAGGGTACAGAGGAGTTTGCCAAAAGTTAATTAACTGAGTACTCAATGTAAAAAGTGAATGATTTATTTAAAGTATAAATACACTGATTATAATCTGTAACAGGAATGTATAGCAGTACTAACAGTTTTTAACAAATTGTCCTGCTTTTTGTGACCCAGTGCCTAGCATGTACTCTCATTGTGTTCAGTGCCTAGAACACAGGCACTGAATACAATGAGAATACATGCTCATTGGCTGAAATGTGGAGTTCAGATTTGTAGACAAAAATATCCTCATTATTGTTTCCTTTGAAAGCAATCTTCCTAAATCAGAAGCCTGAATAGCAGCCTCCCATAAGATGGTAATAAACATGGCAAAGCACCAAGTGGTGTGTTCATTTTTTGTTTCTGATTTATTGTTCATAGACAGTAGTTATGCATTAACTGGTTTTATTTTTATACTAGAATTCTGTGCCCTTTGTGCAAGATGTAGAAGTTAATTGGCAGCTGACTCACTTTGATGACAACGTTGGTGTGCTTGAGGGACATGTTTTCTTAAATTGCCACATTTTTGATAGATTTTACCATGACTGGTTTACTTATAGATCGTTATTACGCTCCAGCAGGATTCACTGCCTCTGCTCTGTGCAGATGATGGGGTAGAAACTCATGCTCTCTTACTTCTTAGCAACAATGATAATAACTATGTATATGCAGCGCGTGTTTTCACAGCACAGCAAAGAAAGAGGAAACCCAAGAGAGCCCACACAGCCATCGGAGCATTTACTTTGAAACTAGAACAAAGTAGTATAATTTCAAAGATGCTGTTAAAGGCATCTTGCCTTACAGAGAGGCACTGAAGAACACATCAATTAGACATGAACTTTTGTTAGAACTACGAGCAGGCTTCTCTCTAACAGAGGTCAATAATGTTGTTTTCAGGCTGCTTTCTGCCTGAAAGCAGTTACAACAGCTTTGCTAAATCCCAAGGAACTGTATTCCCAGTGGTTGCATGAAGCCTGATTCTGAGAGCACTCGAACAGTTTTCATTTCCAATTCCAATGCTGACTCGAGACTTGAGACTTGGAAGAATCCTTATCCTTCTCAGGGGCTCTGTTTTCTCAACTTTAAAGAAAGAACTGTATGATTAGGTGACAGCTGGGCTCCCAATTAAATTCCTCTTTGATAATTGTGAAGTCTCAGGTAGTGTGTGTGATAAGGAGGTGGGTGTTAGAAAAGCGTGTTGTTTCAAGGTGTTAATGGTAGAGTGTGGCAATTTGGTCTTTCTCAGACATGCGTAAAGCACTGACTATACAGAGCTTACTAACTTGACCAGAGGAGCTGGTAAAGGTGGCAGAAGAGCTCCCTGCTCTAAGCTTCCCAAGTGCAGAAGGGAACCCTGGGCAGGTGGTCTTTTCATTTACAGAAGTTCCTTATTCAACTCACTACCAAGGAATGAACTATCATTATAATAAAAAGCATTTTTACTATTAAAGCTTGCTCTATAAAGCTTAATTAAGAACAGTTATTTTGGTTGAAAAATTTAACTAAACATCGAATCACCCATCTATCTACCTGCTGTCTTAAGAAAGGACAAAAGACATGGTTTCATCTTGCTTACTGACTAGGGATCATTATTATGAACATCCACAACTGTGGTGGGTGGTGATGCAGTTGCGTCACTAGTCAGCTTGCCCCTGCACCAGGCATTCCTATTCTGGGACCCATCAGAGCAGAGACCCAAGGATCCCCTACATCCCCTCTCCAATTTGTTCACAAGTTCTAGTGTACATATGCTTATATGCGTATGATGAGAAAGGATTCCACATTTCCCTTAAACTTTTCAAGAGGTCTGCATCCAAGTTATTAGGAAACACTGAACTATGCTAAGTGGCCCAGATAGTGATGTTTATGTGACTAAAAATGTGTTAAACCAATGCCATCACCTTCATCTGCTAGCAAGGTGCTAGGCACAAAATGCAAGGAAAATAGATGGTGTTTTAAAAACATACAGACTTGGAAATATGCTAGAGTTATCTTCCTTAGTGACTTAAAGAAGTTGTCTGATAAACAGAACTGAATTTCATGCTGGTTAATTGATTAGCAAAAGTCCACATGTTAACTTTCCATGATCTTATTTCTTTTCTATACCCTCCTGAGTTTCCCATGCTGCATATTTGCTTCCTTGGGTCTCATTAGTCACCCTGAAGTTTGCCTTATTATCCATCATTTCAAGCAACCTAAACTGTGTGTATACTTCCTTGGGCAGAGGCACAGCGTAATATCTGGACCTGACATTTGGGGCTTCATTTTTTAAAAATTCAATTACATTGTAACTGGAAAGAATAATGGCAATTAGCAATGTAAAATGTAAAAGTAACTAATAACCATAAGCATGTGTCAGACCCATGAAAGGCCAGTCCCCCCCCGTCACTCTCACCACTTGCCAGCCCCTCAATCTCAGTTATTACATGCCGCTAAAATCCAAAACTACAAATATGGCACTTACCTACATTATGATTCATTACACCAAACCCAATCTCTGCTGAGCCCTTCTGGTTTATTATTAATAAGGTACCTGTGAGGTCACCATCAAGTCTCAACAAGATACAAGGTTCCAGAGTGTTAGCAATGAAAAAAACATCTTGGCTGACGGAAAAAATGGAATTCTCTTCCAAACCTGAGCCCAGTCTATTTGGCAAAATTAAACAAACAAATGAAAAATGTACATTGACAGTTTTGTGTGTCGAGTATCATGTTTTATAATTTAAAAAAATCCAAGTGAAAAATTATGTGGTCATGAATGAAAACCGTTTAGACAATTAGCTACCTGTTTTCCAGTGGAATTTCAGAGTTCATTCTCATTATTATGGGGAATGAATGTGATCGCAAATTAATGGAATCCTTCCACCTGGTATTAGGAGGTGCTGGACAAAATTGGAGACCAGATGTTTACCAGGAGGTAAGGGAGGACCCATATAGCTGAGAGAATGTCAATTATATCCTTTTTTTTTTTTTTTTTTTTTTGCGGTACGCGGGCCTCTCACTGTTGTGGCCTCTCCCGTTGCGGAGCACAGGCTCCAGACGCGCAGGCTCAGCGGCCATGGCTCACAGGCCCAGCCGCTCCGCGGCACGTGGGATCCTCCCGGACCGGGGCACGAACCCGTGTCCCCTGCATCGGCGGCGGACTCTCAACCACTGCGCCACCAGGGGAAGCCCAATTATATCCATTTTTTGAACAAAGGATTAGTCTTGAGAGGGGTCAATTTAAGTGATGCCCCAATAAGGTACTGCTAAATTTCAAGAAATACATCTAGCTGAAAATTACTCTGAATTTATTTAGCACTTATTATGGGTCTAGTATTGTTTTTAATAACAGAGAAAAATGTTTCACCCATAGATCTTGTTGTCCATACCATTTGGAAAAATCAAACAAACAGAGTATTTCAGGAACAGTTAATCACTGGACTGCATCACATGTTAAGTATCTGAGGAGGACAGGCATGCTCAGGGCAGGGTTTCTGGAGGAGATGAGGCTTGAACTCCAGCTGGAGATTAATCATTAGCAGAGAAGGGAGGCAAGTGGTCCAGTCCAGGGAGCAAAGAACAGGAATAGCCATAAAGAAATTGAGGAAGGGAAGGAGAGAGAACTGTAAAAGCAAAATGCCAGCAATTCAAAGGATGCATTTCTGAGTTATTTGAAGTCATGAACTATGATTAATATATGTGACTGTGACCAACTGCTCAAAGACAGTTACGAAGTGAAGCTAAATATACATGATGAATGGACAAATAAAAGAATTAATGATTGAATGAAAAGCGAGCTGAACTTTATTTCATCTTGATTTGTCTACCACCTCACCCTTTCCTTAGATGACCACTGCTGCATGAGTAAGACTTCAGGATCCACGGTTTGATATCAAGAACCATATCCCAGAGTCCCGCAGATCTGACATAAAATTCTAGTTCTTCTGACTGCCAGTTGGGTGACCTTGGGTAGTTCATTTTAAAACCCTAAGCCTCATTTTTTTCTCATCTGTAAAATAGGATATTATTCATCTTACCATTTTATTGTGGAACCTGAATAAAAAACAATTGGTGGGGGCTTCCCTGGTGGCGCAGTGCTTGAGAGTCCGCCTGCCGATGCAGGAGACGCGGGTTCGTGCCCCGTTTCGGGAAGATCCCACATGCCGTGGAGCGGCTGGGCCCGTGAGCCGTGGCCGCTGAGCCTGCGCGTCCGGAGCCTGTGCTCCGCAAATGGGAGAGGCCACAACAGTGAGAGGCCCGCATAACGCAAGAAAA
>NW_006796805.1:85563-89257 GCF_000442215.2 Lipotes vexillifer | reverse complement strand
CCCGTGAGCCATGGCCGCTGAGCCTGCGCGTCCGGAGCCTGTGCTCCGCAAATGGGAGAGGCCACAACAGTGAGAGGCCCGTATAACGCAAGGAAAAAAAAAAAAAAAAAAAAAAACAATTGGTGGGGCTTCCCTGGTGGTGCAATGGTTCAGAATCCGCCTGCCAATGCAGGGGACACAGGTTCAAGCCCTGGTCCAGGGAGATCCCGCATGCCACAGAACAACTAAGCCTGTGCACCACAGCTACTAAGGCTGCACTCTAGAGCCTGCGAGCCACAGCTACTGAGCCTGCGTGCCACAACTACTGAAGCCCGCGCACCACAGTGAAGAGTAGCCCCCGCTCGCTGCAACTAGAGAAAGCCTGAGCGCAGCAACGAAGACCCAATGCAGCCAAACATAAATAAATAAAATTTAAAGATAATTGGTGAAGTACTTACTCAAAGGCTTGAGACATTATAATTTGATATTAAACTTAGACATACTAGGAAAGAGGAACGCTGCTGGGAAAAAATGTCTATCCACAAGTGAGTTTTATTAATAAATGTAAATTATTTTAATGACATAGATCCTTGTTTATGGGAATAACTGATATTGGATTCTGGTGGTCCTCAATGGGATATGCTGGGAGACACATTCTGAATTCTCTCTAAGCTCCTGAGATACCAGTACTTGTGTTAGGTTTCCATCATCATGTCTAAACATATAGAGCCAAGGGGAGTAAAATCTAAGCACTGTTTCTTTAATATTCTATCTTCTTCCTACACTTCTTTTTAGCAAACCTGGAATGCAGTGCTGCTTTCCAGAATTGTTGGCTTTCTCACCGGAAATAATACACAGCATGAAAGCTATTTGAGTTAGAGTCAAACATCTACTTGCATTAGGGAAGAACTCTGCTGAAAAGTTTGGAATGTTTCACTTGGTGGAAACTAGGAATGGTCTAGATACACAGGCAAACACATTGGCTGTGAGAGTTCCTTAAGAGCGTTACTTTCTGCTGGAGTTAATTGTGCACAAGTTCCCATCCTTCACTGGCTTCTTAACTCCCGAAGGTAAGGTCCTATTTCTTACTATCTTAGTGACATTACTTCACTGAAATATTGGCTTGTATAAAGCAAGGCACTCTTCCTCTCTCCCTCCCTTTCTGCCTTCCAGCTTTCCCACCTTCCTTCCTTCCCTTTCCAATATTTACGGAGTCATACTACATCATATTACTGTTGGTTTGTTGAAATGTTTGGGTTTTACTCTCCTTCTTGGATGAAAAGAATGAGGGCTTCTGGGTCTGTACAGAAATCTGCTATGGGATTATTTCTGGATACACTTGTCATTATTCTGTGTGTGATGTTAGGTATTTGGGGAGGTAGCAGGAATCCGGTTATAGAGTCTTGATGTCTACGTAAAACATTCTAGCTTTATGATGGGTTAACGGAGACACCCCTGAGATCATTATGCAGATGAACAAAGGTCCTTTGTCAGGGCAGAGGAGAACCAACGAGGCAGCAGAGGAGGGAGAGAGCCTTCTGAAGGCTGAGAAGCGTGCCTGTCCCCTCATGCCCACTGTCCTCTTCTTCAAAATATGAAGACCAGCCCTCAGACAGAGCTTCTTGGGTGCTGTGTTAGTCAGGCCTCCTGAGAAACAACCAACAGGAGAGAGAGAGAGAGAAGATGGATGGCAGGTAGATGGATAGATGATAGTTAATAGATACGTAGGTGGATAAATGGACAGATGATAGGTAGATGATATTTTGTAGAAGGAAGTGGCTCACATGATTATGGAGGCTGGTAAGTTCTAAGACCTGCAGTCAGCTTGCTGGAAACCTGGAAAGAGCCGATGTTTCAGTTTGAGTCCGAAGGCAGGAAGGAACTGATGTCCCATTCAAGGCAGCAGTCAGGAGCGTTTCCTCTTACTCGTGGGAGGGTCAGCCTTTCTGTTCTATTCGGGGCTTGCTTCAACTGACGTGATGAGACCCACCCACGTTAGAGAGGGCAATCTGCTCCACCTACTCTTCAGATTCACATATTTATCTCATCTAGAAACCCCCTCACAGCCGTATCCAGGATGACACTTAACCAGATGTCTGGGCACCCCATGGTCTAGTCAGGTTGACACAAAAAGTGAACTCTCACAGTTATAAAGAGGTGTGGACATCAGACAGTAGCGGGTGATGTAAGTACTCTGAGTGGGGGAGAAGAAATTCTACTCCTTCAGCGCCTGCTTTGTGTCAATACCTCCAGAGGTGTTTGCCTTAGGTCAACCATGTGTTCTGAGAAAAGCCCAGGGAGGAACTGATGTTTGTGAAATATGTCTCTGCTACAAGCCAACAATCCACTTTTTATTTACACCTATTCCTGCACATAAGCCTGACTATGGGACTTTAGCTAAACACTCAATATTCTCATTTTGTGTCTTATTAATCTTTTGCCGACCACTACATGCCTATCGTGAGTCTCAGGTGGAAATGTAAAACCTGTCTCAGCAGTGGCTCATTAAAGCCCAGAGAGAAATGTCCAGAAAATGCTTTTTAATGTCTGGTCTGGGGTTGTCATCTCTCAGGGTCCGCATGTTATCTCTGCTGAAGGGTTTTCTTCTTTCGCTACGTGGACCTGGCTCATGTCGGAGCCAGTCGGAGCCAGAGGTGATAAAAGAAGGCTGTACATCTACATCTGAGCATACTGGTACCATCTCGATTTCTTTACCAAAGTGCTTTTATTCACTATTAGCGAAATAAGAGATGAAAAAAATAGCTTTCTGAAACCATTCAAATCTTTCCCATTGACAGAAACACAGGAGGCAGAAACACAGATGGTAGGAAGGCAAAATGTGGTTGAACAAGCCAGAGATTTGATCCTCATCTTGCTGCATAGTTAATTCAACTGATTTTTGAATTTGCCAAATTAACCATGTGAGTGATATAGATACTGCATTCTTCCAGTGTGAAGTCCTTTCTCCTCAAAAGGTGTGTTTTCTTAAAGATGCTCCTTTGCTTCATCTATCACTAGACCTCGTCTGACACTGAGATGTGATGCTAGGGCGGCACAGGTATGGACCCTCCTACAAACCTGGGAAACCAAAGGTTCATGCCAAGCATGGGTGGGCAGGTACCCATACGTAAGAGGGCTTTTATCCCAACTTAGCTTAATGAAATGAAACAGGAGGTCAATACTTTGAAACCTAGACTGACGCATGGATGTGAAAACAAAACACAACCCTTGAAGTAGCACACAGTCTGGGTGATCTTAGGGAAGAGTTTCTCAAAGTCGAAGATGATCACATTGTTCTACACAGCCCCGGCTGTACAGATGAGCTGCGCTGAGGTCCACAGACCATACCTACGGAGATGAAAAGACTGGAAGCACAGAGGTGTGAAAACACTGTTCAGGCAGAATGAAACAGCGAAGACAAAATGATTTTAGCTACCCTTACCTAGCCCTAGCGCCTTTAAAAACCTCTATGTATTAACCAGCGGGAAGCAGCCGCATAGCAATGGGGAGATCAGATCGGTGCTTTGTGTCCACCTAGAGGGGTGGGATAGGGAGGGTGGGAGGGAGACGCAAGAGGGAGGGGATGTGGGGATATATGTATACGTATAGTTGATTCACTGTGTGATACAGCAGAAACTAACACACCATTGTAAAGCAATTATACTCCAATAAAGATGTTAAAAAAAAACTATGTATTTTTTTTTAAATTGTGTAT
>NW_006796805.1:72107-85553 GCF_000442215.2 Lipotes vexillifer | reverse complement strand
CTATTCCCTCTTTCCCCACTTTTTGAAATGAAAGCCCCACGGTGCAGGAACATTGTCTCTCTTTTTCATATTTATATTTTCAGAATCTAGAATAGTACACAGAATGAAGTAGGTTTCTGGGAAACATATTTGGATTAATTCACCAAAAACATACAAAAACTGAGAAATATTCATTAGTCCTTGAAATCAGGAATAAACAAAGTGCAAGCAGGTTCAGATTGAGAAAGAAAATGGTCAATTGAGGGAACTGCCTGGTGGTCCAGCGGTTAGGACTCCGTGCTGTCACTGCTGAGAGGGCATGGGTTCAATCCCTGGCGGGGGAACTGAGATCCCCACAAGCCACGCAGCACGGCCAAAAAAAAAAGAAAGAAAAAGAAAGAAAGAAAAGGGTCAACTGAGGTAAATAAATAGGTTTACTTAATGTTATCTCATCTGCACCCTCAGGCTCCAAGTGGCAGGGTTGGAAGTCAAGATCTAGCTGTGACACAGTGACAGGGAAATTAATGGATAACTTATGGAAATTAATCCGATGCTTATAAATGTAGCAGCAGGTGGTGGTCCTCACTCACAGGGAATTTTTAACATTCATGCCATGTGAATTGAAGAGTGATGCTTTTTTTCTGTGTTGGTATCCAACAGTACTGGGAGCAAAGGAAAAATGGAAAAAAGTCCCTTTAGCTGAGGAAAACAGCTCACTGCTTCCTCCCTGCATAAGGTAAAATGCTAATCTAGCAAAGCAACCCTCCCTGGTGCTGCTAGGCTTGATTTTAGAATATGGTCTCAAATAATATAAGCTAAAGTGAGTAAAATGGAGATGAGAAATTGAAACTCTGAGAGAACATGAGTGAGTGAGGGGAAAGTATGGGGATCTGGGGTTACAGGTAAAAGTGGATAGGATTTTCTCCTAAAGGAGAGAGGACATCTTGTCTCTGACCCCTGGGGGCAGGAGGTAAAGATAGTTATAAATAAATAACACTTTTTATCTTGGTGGGAGAGAGGAAGAATTTAGAGAAATTATTCATGGCCTCTCCAATATTCTTCAAGAACTAAAAGGCAAATTTGTCTGCTGAGGATAAAGTACGTACTTGGGGGCTTCCCTGGTGGCGCAGTGGTTGAGAGTCCACCTGCCAATGCAGGGGATACTGGTTCGTGCCCGGGTCCGGGAGGATCCCACGTGCCGCGGAGCGGCAGGGCCCGTGAGCCATGGCCGCTGCGCCTGCGCGTCCAGGGCCTGTGCTCCGCGATGGGAGAAGCCACAGCAGTGAGAGGCCCGCGTACCGCAAAAAAAAAAAAAATAAAATAAATGAATAAAAGGCCTTCATTCTCTTTTATGAAAAACAGTTTAGGAGATGAAATTACTAAAAAGTATTAATATTATGCTAAGATATTTACCAGTCCATCCTTTTCTACAGCCATATGTAAAAGTAGTTTCTTTATTCACTTAGCTGAGTTGAGGGATTAAATTATTTAAAACAGCAAAAAACAAAACTATTCTAAAATGAAAGGTGTCATACTTAAAATTAAATTGCAGATGACGGAAGCCATACACAAAAGAGTACAATTCCCTACAATTCCATTATTCGAAGCACAAAAACATGAAAACACTCTGATTTATTTTGTCAGCAATCAGGATAGTGGTTATACTACTGGATGTGGTAGAGACTAGGATGGACCAGGAAGAGAGCTTCTGTGCTGCTGGATTATCCTCTCTCTCTCTCTCCTTTTTTTTTTTTTTTTTACAATTTAAGTACTAGCTACGCAGATGTGTTCAGATTGTGAAAGTGTATCAAACTATACCTTTTCCTAAATGTATATCACTTTAATAAAAACATTTAAAAAGTGTAAGTTAGGCTGAGAGTAAAGTGTACAAAAATATATATAACACACAGAAAAGGTTACTGTGTCTAATGTTAAAAGACCTGCAGCCAATTCATTCAAAAAAGACAAATAACTAAAGAGAAAAATGGGCAAAGAATAATAACAAGAAACTCCTAGAAAGCATACAAATGACTAATAAACATTTTTTTAAAGATCTGCATTTCATTATTGATCTGGAAGGTGCAAATTCAAACAACTAGCTACCATTTTCCATCTAGCAGGTTAGCAAACATTAAGAAGGTGGATAATACCATTATGGCAGCCTTTACAGAGTATGTACTGTGTGATGACACTCTTCTATATGCTTTATTTATTTTTTTCTTATAATCCTCACTTCACTTGTGGTCTCATTTTTAATCTCCATTTTACAGGAAATATTAGTACTTCTCTCACATAGTAAGTGCTAAAGTAAGGCTTCAAAGCAGGCAGTCTGACCTCAAAACCCATTAATTTAACTACCATTTTATGTTGTTTCTCTATTGGAATTCTGCATGTTAGTAATGAACATCTCTCCTCCTTGATATTCTCACTTCTTCACAAACTGGACACAACGGTAATGTGGGAAGTTTTAAAATTATATATTAGTTCTATTATGGTGGTTATTAAAATTGCTATTTTAATACTTTTCCCTGTTAGGGAACTGAGCACAAGTACCCTAAAATAACTTTAAAGACAATTCTTCCTGGTCCTCTTTAAAAAATTAAAATTATGCATTATAATATTTATATAACAATATATATTTAAATAAATATGTAAATACAAATATAATATTATATTTGACATATAATGTTTAAATTTAGTGTGTGCAAGATGTTGATTTGATACATTTATATATTATAATATGATTGCTATTGTAGTGATAGCTAGCACTGAAGTCATTTAATTGAACAACTGAGGTGGAACAAATACTGGGCTTATGTTTCAAGAACAGAGTATTTATAAATACTGAGAGAGTAGGAATGCTATAACTAAACAAATATTGGGAAATAGAATAATTTCTTCATCTCTTGTAACCTAAAGTCAATGAAAAATAGGTTGTTAAGAGAACAAGAAACATAAAAACTAAGTATTACAAATTTTTTCATTGCTAAATAGATACTACTTTTCAAAAAACCTAATGGTTAATTACATAAAGTTAAAGTTACCTTTATGAAACCACCAGAAGAAAATACACAACCCTTCAAAATTATCAGAACTCATATGTAAAACATAGCAAGGAAAGTCACCATACAAAGATCTAAAAAGCACAGAAAAATATCATGAAAAATCTAAAGCCAAACCTATCTGTCATATACATGCATGTGTAGATTGGCTAAAACCACCAACTGAAAGAATCAGTAACAGCTGGACCACAAATCAAAACCTCATATACTCTATATAAGAGACACTGGAATATTACTCAGCCATAAAAAGGAATGAAATTGAGTTATTTGTAGTGAGGTGGATGGACCTAGAATCTGTCACACAGAGTGAAGTAAGTCAGAAAGAGAAAAACAAATACCGTATGCTAACACATATATATGGAATCTAAGAAAAAAAAAAAAAGGGTTCTGAAGAACCTAGGGGCAGGACAGGAATAAAGATGCAGATGTAGAGAATGGACTTGAGGACATGGGGAAGGGGAAAAGTAAGCTGGGACGAAGAGAGTGGCGTGGACACATATACACTACCAAATGTAAAATAGCTAGCTAGTGGGGAGCAGCCGCATAGCACAGGGAGATCAGCTCGGTGCTTTGTGACCACCTAGAGGGGTAGGATAGGGAGGGTGGGAGGGAGACGCAAGAGGGAGGAGATATGGGGATATATGTATATGTATAGCTGATTCACTTTGTTATAAAGCAGAAACTAACACACCATTGTAAAGCAATTATACTCCAATAAAGATTTTAAAAAGATTAAAAGATTAAAAGATTTAAAAAATTTTTAAAAATAGAGACATGCTTAAATCACTCAGAAAGGCTATCAAAGTTTTAAATTATAGTGAGTTGGTAAAATGTCCTTCACCTACACAGGCAGAAACTACAGATAATGATGTGATTTAAGGACGTAGAGATTAATCATAAGAAGCTGCCTCTTGTTTCTGAACCACATTGAGAACTTAATTCAAGAATACAGATGAAGCAGAATACTGTGGCTATTTTGGTAAAATTACATTGGGGACATGGTTTGGACTCAAGGTTCATTCTTAAATCCCTGAATTGAATTGATTCACTCAAGGAAAACGTTTGTAGGATCCCTGGCCCTGGCCCTGGTCTTGGCTCTCCTGAAACTTGTAGACCTTTTGTAAAAATTCACTATGGCTGTTGAGAATTAGAAAGTGAGCCTGATTTTTTTTTTTCATTTTGAAAGAGTTGTTTTTTCCTGCCTAGATTACTGAAAATGTCTTTATTCATTCATGAAGTTCAATAATTTAATGAGGATATGTTGTGATGGTAGCTTCTCCGTATGAATTCTTCTGTAAAAGGCACATGCTGTATTTGTTAAAATCAAGTTCAGCTGCAATTATCAGCAAACCCCCAAATAACAGTAAGTTAACAAGATAATAGCTTATCCTCCACTCATATTCAAGAAATCTGGACGAAGCCACTGTGTTACTATTCCAGGCACCATAAGGAGAAATGTTGGGAAATGAGCAAACTGTGTTCCTTTGATAATACTTCTTAAAATTCGAACATACTTTTCTTGCTTACATCCTGTTGGCCAAAACTTAGTTATATGATCACAACAGAGTAGCAAAGGCAGTGGGGAAATGCTGTTTTTATTCCAAGTAAGCTTTTCCCAAATCCTCTGTTTGCACTGATATGGTTTGATATGACTTGAATTGTCTTTGAGTCTTTCCCACCTCATGTGAGAGTCATTTGCCTACCTCTCTGGGCTGCCATTTGAGGATGAGATAGTATAGTTACTATCTTTTCTGTATCCTGAGGGCACAGATGGATTTGGGGAAAAGGGGATTGCAGAGAGAACACAACTAGGGAGATGTATAACCTATCTTGGAAGCTGTGGACTTGCAATCTTTTCTGAGATCATTTAGTCTACTCAGGAATTGATCCTATTCCCATTGAGTAATACCCTTGGGTCTCAGTCCAAAGAAGGCCCTTAGTTTCCATCAGAGAGAACCAGTCATGCTATTCATTATTCTTTTCACTCACTGGTAACATTGTAACAGTTGTTTCCACTCTGCCACTAAGAAGTCATAAGAGGCAGAATATACTAAAGACTGTGGAGAAGACCCGTTTTTGATAATGCAAACGAAAATCTAGGGTAACTTCCCCAAGGCTCTCAGGAAATGTGTATGGAAAAACTGAGCAAATTTGCTGAGGTCCATGAAAAAGACTCGAATAAAACAAAGATATAGCCCTAAGTTAAATGGCAAGAATTAATATCGTAAAATTTATAGAAAGATCTCTAAGTATTAATTTGCAGATCTAATGCAAACCAATCTTATCCTGGCATAATTTCCTTAAGAAATGAAAACGTAAGTCAAATTATATGAATGATTTATATGGAATAATAAATGTCTAAGAATTGCAAATAAGTTTTTATTTTAAGTAAAGAGTGATAAGAATAGATTTTCTCTACCAGAGAGTAAAATATATTTTAAAGCTGTAATAACTAAAATATGTGGTATCAGGCCAAGAAAAAGCAGATGCATTAGTGCCATATGTTGGAAAATTCAGAGGAAAGATTATCTATAAAATCATAGTATATGATCAAGTAAGTCTTTCAAATCCAAGGAAAAGGGCATTAAAAAAAAAAGTCTAAACACGTAGAAAAAAAAGAGCTAAATAAAATCCTTAAACCGTATATGACACCAAAAAGCAAAAAATGCATTGAATATTGAAACTTAGAAAATGTGTTCAAATAGTAAGAATATTTTACTAAATATTCATTAGTGAAAAATATGATTGTGTCTACTTACAAAACACACCAGTAAAAGTAAAACTTAGGAGGTCTGAGTAAGATCAGTGAATTGTATTAACGTCAATATCCTGGTCATAATAATATACTAGTTTTGCAAAATGTCAGTTTTGGGGGAAACTAGGCAAAATGTACAAAGAATCTCTCTGTATTCTTTTTTTTCTTTTTTTGCGGTACACGGGGCCTCTCACTGTTGTGGCCTCTCCCGTTGCGGAGCACAGGATCCGGACGCGCAGGCTCAGCGGCCATGGCTCACGGGTCCAGCCGCTCCACAGCATGTGGGATCTTCCCGGACCGGGGCATGAACCCGTGTCCCCTGCATTGGCAGGTGGACTCTCAACCACTGCGCCACCAGGGAAGCCCTCTCTGTGTTCTTTTTTTACACCTGAATGTTAATCTATAATTATCTCAATAAAAATTTCAAATAAAAGCCTATAAATCTGAAACAGACCCTACAAGTAGGCAATGACATAGAAAAAGATCAGGCTCCAGACCCAACAAACCCTGGACCCATCCTTCCAACCTACATTGCTAATGTTTGTATTTGTTCATCACAGACTTTGAGTGTCACGGTAAGGAGTATGGGCAGAATTGGGATTAGAATGGAGCAAAAGCTATAATATTGATGCCCGTTAAACCATGATCTTGGGTCACTGTATCTTTAGTTCCAATGATGATCTATCAGATGTCACAAGATCAATGCAATTAACTAATGATCTACAAATCAAATAGCATTTTTCTTGTTAAACAGGAATGAATATGAATTTAACTTTCAATCTTTACATGGAAAGTATACTGGTAAATGAGAAAAGCGTACTATGAAACAGTACTAGGAGCAAGAGACTAGTTTGGGGAATCACACATTTCGACAAATGTACCTGTATATAAAAGAAAGTGCTTGTGTGACTGTTACGGTCTTTGTGTGAATCTTTTATGCTTTCTCTGAGTGCATGCATAAGATTCTGCTTCCTGAACACAATGAAGACCTGTAACAGAGAGTGTTCATCACAGAATGTTTTCTGTACCAGCCTTTGCAGCTTGATTTCTCTATCAACTTCACTGACCCTTCAAAGAAATACACTGTGATTGTAATATCTGCCATCTTCAGGCTCCTCAAGGTCACAATATTCAAAACCTGACCTCTGGCCTGCACTCATTATTTTCTGATTGCAATTTATTTAATAACCATCCCCTATCTGCCCTCATTTAATTTCTGATTGCAATTCGTTTGTAAAAACTCACGACAGGCAAAGGTATGGCCTCAGTAGTGAGGTGGATGGACCTAGAGTCTGTCATACAGAGTGAATTAAGTCAGAAAGAGAAAGACAAATACCGTATGCTAACACATATATATGGAATCTAAGAAAAAAAAATGTCATGAAGAACCTAGGGGTAAGATGGGAATAAAGACACAGACCTACTAGAGAATGGACTTGAGGATATGAGGAGGGGGAAGGGTAAGCTGGGACAAAGTGAGAGAGTGGCACGGACATATATACACTACCAAAAGTAAAATAGACAGCTAGTGGGAAGCAGCCGCATAGCACAGGGAGGTAGGCTCGGTGCTATGTGACCACCTAGAGGGGTGGGATAGGGAGGGTGGGAGGGAGGGAGACGCAGAGGGAAGAGATCTGGGATCATATGTATATGTATAACTGATTCACTTTGTTATAAAGCAGAAACTAACACACCATTGTAAAGCAATTATACTCCAATAAAGATGTTAAAAAAAAGGTATGGCCTCAGATGAACAGGTTTCCTTTTAAAGAATTTAAGAACCAAGTCAATGTGATTTTCCTTCCCTTATAACCTGTAACAGGAAAAGGAGGAAGGCCCATTACCCTGCTCGATGAAATGCTGCAGACTCAGCATGTGCTTTAGTTTGTTTTAAATGTTTGTAAATGTTTATTATTCCTTCCTTTCCTTCCTTCCTTATTACTTATTAGCATCTCCTCTCTTATGGCTTCTGTTTACTTAAAAGGAAATATACCCAACATCTTTGGGGGTGAGTGAAGTGTACCAACTCTATCTTTTAGCATGATGCTGACACATGCTCAGCTAGAAAATTATCCCCATCTCAACTGCTTGTCTTAACAGATCAATGTGAATGTAAATGAATGAAATGAGTGAATAGAGATTTATATTTTTACCGAAGGGAAAAAAATGTGCTAAATAAACTGTATCCAGTGTCCTACTTAACCAGTCTCAGATGCTGTGCCTGGGTTTACAGAGACAAAGCCACGCTCTCTGTCGGAGGAAGACATAAATATATCCCTTCCCACTGTCTCATCTTTATTTTTCATCCCAAACAGATATGTGGGCTTGGAATGTTCTTCTCACCCCATTCAGATATTTGACATTTCTCAAGGCTAAGCCTCCAATACTGGTCCTTTGTTCACAAATACTCCTGCCCAATGACCATTCTGCAATCATCAGCCTGGCTTCCCCAGCCTTACAGACCTGATGATCTTTAGTTGTAGCTTCCTATTGTTATCTCAGGGCAGAGCAGACCACACCTGCGAGTCTTCTTTGCAGAAATCACAACCTTGAGCCTCTCAGAGATTCGGCTGCATTGCTAATCAACTAGAAGCCCACTGAAGACATTTGTGTCATCTTAATCATTCTATGTGCCACAAAGGAACAGAAAAAAATTGTTGATGTGGCCACTTAGAAGTCACAGTCAAATTTAGGAGTCCCAAAATTGCAGAGTATATGGGTAATGCAAAGATTAGCAATCAAATGGTTAACCTGAATTTAATGTTATAAACACTAACTGGCGGGCTTCCCTGGTGGCACAGTGGTTGAGAGTCCGCCTGCCGATGCAGAGGACACGGGTTCATGCCCCGGTCCGGGAAGATCCCACATGCCGTGGAGCGACTGGGCCCGTGAGCCATGGCTGCTGAGCCTGCGCGTCTGGAGCCTGTGCTCCGCAACGGGAGAGGCCACAACAGTGAGAGGCCCGTGTACCGCAAAAACAAACAAACAAACAAACAAAAAACAGTAACTGGCAATAAGTTTGGAAGCAATTAGATATACTGAAGAATTAAAATCAATCAGTTTCACTGAAATTACATTGGATCATATGGCAGACAGCTAAGTGCCTTGTGGCAGATTTATTTTTCCCTGTTAATATAATCAGTGGATCAGTTTCCACCAATCTCAATGCCTGGCACAGTGGCTGACAGGTCCCATGGGTGTGAACACCAGGAAATACATTTCAAGGAGAATGAATGGAAGAAAGTTATAACTATACTCAGTATAGTTATAACGGTAGATTGACAGTAGATTCAATCCATTCTTTCAGTTAATAATTCAATGTAATTTACAGACACACTCTCCCCATCTAACTTCATCATGCAATAGTTACTTAGACAATGAGGTACAAGATTTTTTTAAAGTCCAAAATTCTGATATTCATAATAGCATTGCTGATTTTGAGGGGAGAAGAGAATCACATCCAGTAATAGCTCTTGTCTCTAGAATAAAATGTTTTTAGCTAGTCTCTTGGGGCCCCTTAAATCTTCAGAACTATAACTTTGTGATACTTTTGTCACTGGCGACATTAAGGGCAGAATCACTTATGAGATTCATCTGTGACTCAGTGGCCCTTGTGATTGATATCACATATGCAATGAAAGTTTATGGAAATGTCATATAATTATGATGATAGTGAAAAGATGCAGCTGCTTTTTATGGAGTATTTACTCTATGCTAGTTGCATCTAGACATTATTTTATTTTAAATATCATCATCAAGTGAGGAAAATAAAGGGACCCTGGAGATCTAAGGCACTACATTCAGATATGGGCTTCATTAATTGCCCCTAAAGTAAGCTGTGCTTTAAAGCTCATAGTCATAACAGTATCTGCAATTGTGAAAGTGGGCTTCAGAGACAGAACTGAGTTGAAATCAAGACTCCATTATTTACTAACTTTTCAGTCTTTTCTACACTTCAGTTTCCTTATCTGCAAAACAAGGATGGCAATGGTGTGTGCCTCACAGAATTGTTGCATAGATGACATAAGCATCCTGATTCTGACAGTGCCTGATTCAAACAAATGTTAGCTGATACTGTTAACTGTATCATTTGTTATCATTACTATGTGTTCAATCATATATTCATTCTTTAAATGTCTTATTATTTCCTAGGATTTAATGCTCCTGTAATGGACACTAGAAATGGTCAGTTCTACTTTTTCAGGTGGCAATGATGCCATTTTAGTAATGCCAGGATAATTTAGCCCTCCTCAAAAATATGCCCTTCATTTGAAATACTTGAGAGCTTTAAAGGTCATCATTAACTATTTCTGCACTTCCAATATGGTAGGCACTAGCCACACATGGCTGTTTAAAATTAAGACAATGAAATAAAATACATGAGATCAAAATAAAAATTAAGTTCCTTGATCATACTAGCCACATTTCATCTGGAACATTTGCATCATCACAGAAAGTTGTATTGGACAGAAATAGGTACCTTTAATTGTTTCCTGCTAAAGTTCAGGTAACCAAGCAATCATTCATTATTTATACCTGTGAGTCAAAGTATGCTTAGAACCTTTTCTAAAACCATGTTTTGATATGAAGAATAGGGGAAGCGAACATGAAGGCACTGGGGAAAAATCTTCAGGACTTTTCCATTTTAAACATATTCAATTTCTGTGCTATGTGCACACCTGTAGCTTATAAAATTGTCTATAGATTCGACACCTCTGAAAGAAGACCCTCAGTGTTTCCAGATCCTACCATTTAATTAGCACTCTACTGTTTGGCATTACCCAAGGATACTGGTGTGAGCTAACCTCACTCAGGAGGAAAAGATATCAGCCTGAGAACAAACACTCTTGAGTCAAGATGAGAAATCAATCTCAGAGAGCTTGGTATGAGTGAGATTGTCTGAAATGCTCCTCTGCCCTCGTGTTGATCTCTCCCTCCCATATATCAGCACAGACCTTGGAAGACTACAGATATTATGCTCTAGTAAGTTTAGAACCTTCTGTCAAAAAATGACCCAAATACCACTGCATGTGCATATACACAAAGCTACAAAAACTAACACAAAAATCAAACACTCACACCCAAAGAAGCCAGCAACTCTATTTGAACAGACCTTACTTTCCAAATGAAAGCAAAACTCATCACTTCCCAAGTTAGAACAGCTGAGACCCATCAACCAAAGGAAAATAATTTGTTCATAGTAGAAGCTGTCACCGGCTATTACCACGTGGAACGTGAAGCAGACCTCGGCTCCCAGACTTGGGCAGGCCCACTCCCATTTCACTTGACAGCTGTGGACACTGGAATAATATAAAACATAACCTAATCAACAGACTGTGAAAAATCTGAAAGCTAAAGACAGATGTTCAACTGCCGTCACCACCTTTCATATTTAATTATATTTATGTGGGGAAAACAAGTGATAAGTCCACTCTTCTAAGGAGGCCTACTTTACTATTAACTTGATGACAGGGTGGGTATGGAGTTCTCCATTAAACAATGGTCCTCAAATGGCCTCAATCTAGGCTCTGGTGGCAGATGATCCTCTGTCGAATCAGCCTGAGTTTCATACAACAACCTGCAGCCTTCCCCTTATTTTTCGCTCTCTCCTTCCACTTCATTGTTCTTCCCCAGACTAGCCTGCCAACATCACATCTACATGTAGGAGTGACTGAATGTAATTAGCATACACCAATCACTGCCAAGCAGGCTAAAGGTAACGACATTTTTTTTCCATCTAACTTGAAAACAACCAAACAGATTTTCCCTTTGCTATTTTGAATCTACAAAGATCTCATAGAATCACAGAAAGTAAAAGAAAAGAAAAAGGTGATATAGCATCTGCTCCAGTGTCTAGTATCAGGAAATGACTTTGTTATAAGTTAATGGCGGGGAGGGGGCACAAACTGACCTGCCTACAGAGAGAAGGCACACAAATCAACTGAGGTGAAAAGGGGCCAATGTTCACTTCTTTGTTAAGGGCCCTGCAGGGAATTAAGAGGACTGTGGAAAACTGAAGAATTCCTGCTTAGTCTTTAGTACAGACCCTTCATTCCATTCAGGAATGCGGTCCAAGTATAGATGGATAGATGATTTGTTTGTTTGCAAGAAAAGCTGGAAATATAGGGTTTTATTTAACATCTGATGTTTAAATATTGACAATTATTTATATTTTTCAACATTGCATGGGCTTATGGTGTGGAGGTCAAACAAAACTTTTACATTGTAGATCTACAACTTTGCAAGCTTTGACTTAAAAAAGTTCAAAGTTACTAAATTTTACAAAACACTGTTCTCATGAGAGGTAATGAAAAACCTGTTTCTAGATGGTAACAAGGGTCAGTGAAATGATCACTGGGCTAAAACTGGGAAAACTAGTGCTCTGCCCCAGCTCTTCTGTTTATAAGTTGAGTGACTTTGGCCAAATCATATAAAGAGAGACTCAGTTTCCTCCTACTTACATTGAGGTCTCATTTGCCATGTCTATTTATTATTTTTTGAATATCAAATATGAATATATTTTTAAATTGAGAAGGGTCCTATTACAAGAGAATATTATCTATTATTAATTTTCCAATGAGTAATCAACAAATAGTACCATTGCTCATTATTTTTGCTTCTCCCTCTATCCTTCTGGAGGAAGGAGTGGCTTTTGAGTACTAATACATGATATTCAAATCATACTGCAAGATTTGAAGTAAAAATACATGTTCTGACATTAATTTAGGTAATCCCCTTCAATTCTATGGAGATCTGTTTTCCTGTTTGTAAAATATGATAATGATACTTGCCGTACTTATTCAGAGGTATATTATAAGGCTAAAACAAGTTAAAAGGTATTAAGAATTGAACACAATAAAAGTATAAGGTAGGAGACGAGGGGAAGATGGCGGAAGAGTAAGACGCCGAGATCACCTTCCTCCCCACAAATACATCAGAAATACATCTACACGTGAAACAACGCTGGCAGAAGACCTCACACCTCCCAAAAGGCAAGAAACCCCCCCACGTACCTGGGTAGGGCAAAAGAAAAAAGAAAAAACAAGAGACAAAAGAATAGGGAAGGGACCTGCAACAGTGGGAGGGAGCCGTGAAGGAGGAAACGTTTCCACACACTAGGAAGCCCCTTCGCGGGCGGAGACTGCGGGTGGTGGAGGGGGAAGCTGCGGAGCCGCGGAAGAGAGCGCAGCAACGGGGGAGCGGGGGGAAAAGCGGGGAGATTCCCGCACAGAGGATCGGTGCCGACCGGCTCTCACCAGCCCGAGAGGCTTGTGTGCTCACCCGCCGGGGCGGGCGGGGCTGGGAGCTGAGGCTCGGGCTTCGGGCTTCGGGCGGAGCGCAGGGAGAGGACTGGGGTTGGCGGCGTGAACACAGCCTGCAGGGGGTTAGTGCGCCACGGCTGGCCGGGAGGGAGTCCGGGGAAAAGTCTGGACCTGCCGAAGAGGCAAGAGACTTTTTCTTACCTCTTTGTTTCCCGGTGTGCGAGGAAAAGGGATTAAGAACGCTGCTTAAAGGAGCTCCAGAGATGGGCGCGAGCCGTGGCTAAAAGCGCGGACCACAGAGACAGACATGAGACGCTAAGGCTGCTGCTGCCGCCACCAAGAAGCCTGTGTGCGAGCACAGGTCACTATCCACACCCCCCTTCCAGGG
>NW_006796805.1:0-70874 GCF_000442215.2 Lipotes vexillifer | reverse complement strand
AGCACAGGTCACTGCCCCCACCCCTCTTCCGGGGAGCCTGTGCAGCCCGCCACTGCCAGGTTCCCGGGATCCAGGGACAATTTCTCAGGGAGAACACACGGCGGGCCTCAGGCTGGGGCAACGTCACGCCGACTTCTGCCGCCGCAGGACCGCTCCGCACTCCGTGCCCCTCCCTGCCCCCGGCCTGAGAGCGCCAGAGCCCCCGAGTCAGCGGCTCCTTTAACGCCGTCCTGTCTGAGCAAAAAGCAGACGCCCTCCAGCGACCTACACGCAGAGGCAGGGCCAAGTCGAAAGCTGAGCCCCTGTGAGCTGTGAGAACAAAGAAGAAAAAGGGAAATCTCTCCCAGCAGCCTCAGAAACAGCGGATTAAAGCTACACAATCAATTTGATGTACCCTGCCTCTGTGGAATACATGAATAGACAGCGAATCATCCCAAATTGAGGAGGCGGACTTCTAGAGCAAGATCTATGATTTTTTCCCCTTTTCCTCTTTTTGTGAATGTGTATGTGTATGCTTCTGTGTGAGATCTTGTCTGTATAGGTTTGCTTCCACCATTTGTCCCAGCGTTCTATCCGACCATTTTTTTTTTTAATTTTTTTCTTAATAATTAATTTTAATTTAAAGAACTCTGTTATACTTTACCTTCTTTCTATCTTTCCTTCCTTCCTTCCCTTTTTGAGACAACGAATCGTCCCAAATTGAGGAGGTGGACTTGGAGAGCAAGTTTTATGATTTTTTCCACTTTACCTCTTTTTGTGAGGGTATATGTGTATGCTTCTATGTAAGATTTTGTCTCTATAACTTTGCTTCCACCATTTGTCCTAAGGTTCTATCCTTCCCTTTTTTTTTTCCTCTAAATAATTATTTTTTTAATTCAATAACTTTATTATACTTTATTTTATTTTACTGTATCTTCTTTCTTTCTGTATTTTTTCCTTCCTTCCCTCATTCCTTCCTTCCTTCCCTCCTCCCTCCCTCCCTCCTTTCTTTCCTTCTTGCCTTCTTCCTTTCTTTTCTTCTTTCTTTCTTTCTTCCTTCCCTCCTTCCTTCCTTCCCTCCTCTCTTTCTTTCTTTCTTTCTTTCTTTCCTATTTCCTCCTACTTATACTAATTCTCTCTACTTTCTCTCCCTTTTATTCTGAGCCGAGTGGATGAAAGGCTCTTGCTGCTCCAGCCAGGAGTCAGGACTCTGCCTCTGAGGTGGGAGAGCCAACTTCAGAACACTCGTCAAGAAGAGACCTCCCAGCCCCACATAATATCAAACGGCGAAAATCTCCCAGAGATCTCCATCTCAACACCAGCACCCAGCTTCACTCAACGACCAGCAAGCTACAGTGCTGGACAACCTATGCCAACCATATAGCAAAACAGGAACACAACCCCACCCACTAGCAGAGAGGCTGCCTAAAATCATAATAAGTCCACAGACACCCCAAAACACACCACCAGACGTGGACCTGCCCACTAGAGAGACAAGATCTAGCCTCATACACCACAACACAGCCACTAGTCCCCTCCACCAGGAAGCCTACACAACGCACTGAACCAACCTTAGCCACTGGAGACAGACATCAAAAACAACGGGAGCTACGAACTTGCAGCCTGCAAAAAGGTGAACCCAATCACAGTAAGATAAGCAAAATGAGAAGACAGAAAAACACACAGCAGATGAAGGAGCAGGATAAAAACCCACCAGACCTAACAAATGAAGAGGAAATAGGCAGTCTACCTGAAAAAGAGTTCAGAATAATGATAGTAAAGATGATCCAAAATCTTGGAAATAGAATGGACAAAATGCAAGAAGCAGTTAACAAGGACCTAGAAGAAATAAAGATGAAACAGACAATGATGAACAACACAATAAATGAAATGAAAAATACTCTAGATGGGATCAATAGCAGAATAAATGAGGCAGAAGAACGGATAAGTGACCTGGAAGATAAAATAGTGGAAATAACTACTGCAGAGCAGAATAAAGAAAAAAGAATGAAAAGAACTGAGGACAGTCTCAGAGACCTCTGGGACAACATTAAACGCACCAACATTCGAATTATAGGGGTTCCAGAAGAAGAAGAGAAAAAGAAAGGGACTGAGAAAATATTTGAAGAGATTATAGTTGAAAACTTCCCTAATATGGGAAAGGAAATCGTTAATCAAGTCCAGGAAGCACAGAGAGTCCCATACAGGATAAATTCAAGGAGAAATACGCCAAGACACATATTAATCAAACTGTCAAAAACTAAATACAAAGAAAGCATATTAAAAGCAGCAAGGGAAAAACAACAAATAACACACAAGGGAATCCCCATAAGGTTAACAGCTGATCTCTCAGCAGAAACTCTACAAGCCAGAAGGGAGTGGCAGGACATACTGAAAGTGATGAAGGAGAAAAACCTGCAACCAAGATTACTCTACCCAGCAAGGATCTCATTCAGATTTGATGGAGAAATTAAAACCTTTACAGACAAGCAAAAGCTGAGAGAGTTCAGCACCACCAAACCAGCTTTACAACAAATGCTAAAGGAACTTCTCTAGACAAAAACACAAGAGAAGGAAAAGTCCTATAATAACGAACCCAAAACAATTTAGAAAATGGGAATAGGAACATACATATCGATAATTACCTTAAATGTAAATGGACTAAATGCTCCCACCAAAAGACACGGATTGGCTGAATGGATACAAAAACAAGACCCATATATATGCTGTCTACAAGAGACCCACTTCAGACCTAGAGACACATACAGACTGAAAGTAAGGGGATGGGAAAAGATATTCCACGCAAATGGAAACCAAAAGAAAGCTAAAGTAGCGATTCTCATATCAGACAAAATAGACTTTAAAATAAAGACTATTAGAAGAGACAGAGAAGGACACTACATAATGATCAAAGGATTGATCCAAGAATAAGATATAACAATTGTAAATATTTATGCACCCAACTTAGGAGCAATCTGTACATAAATAAATAAATAAATAAATAAACAAATACATGTAATGTATAAACGAACCAGATCGTGTACACCCAGGACAAACAATGTTCTAATCATTACCCCGATTTAAAAAATTAAAACAATGAAAACAAAGAAGAGAAAGGGAAATCTCTCCCAGCAGCCTCAGAAGCAGCGGATTAAAACTCCACAATCAACTTGATGTACCCTGCATCTGTGGAATACATGAATAGACAACGAATCATCCCAAATTGAGGAGGTGGAATTTGAGAGCAAGATTTATGATGTTTTCCCCTTTGCCTCTTTTTGTGTGTATGTGTATGCTTCTGTGTGAGATTGTGTCTGTATAGCTTTGCTTCCACCATTTGTCCTAGGGTTCTATCTGTCCGTTTTTTTTGTTTGTTTGTTTTGTTTTTTCTTAATAATTAATTTTAATTTTAATAACTTTATTTTATTTTACTTTATCTTTTCTTTCTTTTTTCGTTCCTTCCCACCCAAAACCTATGGGATGCAGCAAAAGCAGTTCTAAGAGGGAAGTTTCTAGCAATACAAGCCCACCTTAAGACACAGGAAACATCTCGAATAAAGATGTGTATGCTTCTGTGTGAGATTGTGTCTGTATAGCTTTGCTTCCACCATTTGTCCTAGGGTTCTATCTGTCCGTTTTTTTTGTTTGTTTGTTTTGTTTTTTCTTAATAATTAATTTTAATTTTAATAACTTTATTTTATTTTACTTTATCTTTTCTTTCTTTTTTCGTTCCTTCCCTCCTTCCTTCCTTCCTTCCTTGCTCCCACCGTCCCTCCCTCCCTCCCTCCTTTCTTTCCTTCTTTCCTTCTTTTCTTCTTTCTTTCCTCCTTCCTTCCTTCCTTCCTTCCTTCCTTCCTTCCTTTCTTTCTTTCTTGCTTTCTTGCTTTCTTTCTTCCTACTTCTACTAATTCTTTCTCTCTACTTTTTCTCCCTTTTATTCTGAGCCGTGTGGATGAAAGGCTCTTGGTGCTGCAGCCAGGAGACAGTGCTGTGCCTCTGAGGTGGGAGAGCCAACTTCAGGACACTGGTCGACAAGAGACCTCCCAGCTCCACATATCAAATGGCAAAAATCTCTCAGAGATCTCCATCTCAACACCAGCACCCAGCTTCACTCAACGACCAGCAAGCTAAAGTGCTGGACACCCTATGCCAAACAACTAGCAAGACAGGAACACAACCCCGCGCATTAGCAGAGAGGCTGCCTAAAATCATAATAAGGCCACAGACACCCCAAAACACAACACCAGATGTGGACCTGCCCACCAGAAAGACAAGATCCAGCCTCATCCACCAGAACACAGGCACTAGTCCCCTCACCAGGAAGCCTACACAACCCACTGAACCAACCTCAGCCACTGGGGACAGACACCAAAAACAACAGGAACTACGAACCTGCAGCCTGTAAAAAGGAGACCCCAAACACAGTAAGATAAGCAAAATGAGAAGACAGAAAAACAAACAGAAGATGAAGGAGCAAGATAAAAACCCACCAGACCTAACAAATGAAGAGGACATAGGCAGTTTACCTGAAAAAGAATTCAGAATAATGATAGTAAAGATGATCCAAAATCTTGGAAATAGAATAGAGAAAATGCAAGAAACATTTAACAAGGACCTAGAAGAACTAAAGATGACACAAACAATGATGAACAACACAATAAATGAAATGAAAAATACTCTAGATGGGATCAATAGCAGAATAACTGAGGCAGAAGAACGGATAAGTGACCTGGAAGATAAAATATTGGAAATAACTACTGCAGAGCAGAATAAAGAAAAAAGAATGAAAAGAACTGAGGACAGTCTCAGAGACCTCTGGGACAACTTTAAACGCAGCAACATTCGAATTATAGGGGTTCCAGAAGAAGAAGAGAAAAAGAAAGGGACTGGGAAAATATTTGAAGAGATTATAGCTGAAAACTTCCCTAATATGGGAAAGGAAATAGTTAATCAAGTCCAGGAAGCACAGAGAGTCCCATACAGGATAAATCCAAGGAGAAATACGCCAAGACACATATTAATCAAACTGTCAAAAACTAAATACGAAGAAAGCATATTAAAAGCAGCAAGGGAAAAACAACAAATAACACACAAGGGAATCCCCATAAGGTTAACAGCTGATCTCTCAGCAGAAACTCTGCAAGCCAGAAGGGAGCGGTAGGACATATTTAAAGAGATGAAGGAGAAAAACCTACAACCAAGATTACTCTACCCAGCAAGGATCTCATTCAGATTTGATGGAGAAATTAAAACCTTTACAGACAAGCAAAAGCTGAGAGAGTTCAGCACCACCAAACCAGCTAAAGAGCTGTAAAAAATACAAACACATGGAGGCTAAACAATACACTACTTAATAACGAAGTGATCACTGAAGAAATCAAAGAGGAAATTAAAAAATACCTAGAAACAAATGACAATGGAGATACAACGACCCAAAACCTATGGGATGCAGCAAAAGCAGTTCTAAGAGGGAAGTTTATAGCAATACAAGCCCACCTTAAGAAGCAGGAAACATCTCGAATAAACAACCTAACCTTGCACCTCAAGCAATTAGAGAAAGAAGAACAAAAAAACCCCAGAGTTAGCAGAAGGAAAGAAATCATAAAAATCAGATCAGAAATAAATGAAAAAGAAATGAAGGAAACAATAGCAAAGATCAATAAAACTAAAAGCTGGTTCTTTGAGAAGATAAACAAAATAGATAAACCATTAGCCAGACTCATCAAGAAAAAAAGGGAGAAGACTCAAATCAATAGAATTAGAAATGAAAAAGGAGAAGTAACAACTGACACTGCAGAAATAAAAAAAATCATGAGGGATTACTACAAGCAACTCTATGCCAATAAAATGGACAATCTGGAAGAAATGGACAAATTCTTAGAAATGCACAAACTGCCAAGACTGAATCAGGAAGAAATAGAAAATATGAACAGACCAATCACAAGCACTGAAATTGAAACTGTGATTAAAAATCTTCCAACAAACAAAAGCCCAGGACCAGATGGCTTCACAGGCGAATTCTATCAAACATTTAGAGAAGAGCTAACACCTATCCTTCTCAAACTCTTCCAAAATATAGCAGAGGGAGGAACACTCCCAAACTCATTCTACGAGGCCACCATCACCTTGATACCAAAACCAGACAAGGATGTCACAAAGAAAGAAAACTACAGGCCAATATCACTGATGAACATAGATGCAAAAATCCTCAACAAAATACTAGCAAACAGAATCCAACAGCACATTAAAAGGATCATACACCATGATCAAGTGGGGTTTATTCCAGGAATGCAAGGATTCTTCAATATACGCAAATCTATCAATGTGATTAACCATATTAACAAATTGAAGGAGAAAAACCATATGATCATCTCAATAGATGCAGAGAAAGCTTTTGACAAAATTCAACACCCATTTATGATAAAAACCCTGCAGAAAGTAGGTGTAGAGGGAACTTTCCTCAATATAATAAAGGCCGTATATGACAAGCCCACAGCCAACATCATCCTCAATGGCGAAAAACTGAAAGCATTTCCACTAAGGTCAGGAACAAGACAAGGTTGCCCACTCTCACCACTCTTATTCAACATAGTTTTGGAAGTTTTAGCCACAGCAATCAGAGAAGAAAAGGAAATAAAAGGAATCCAAATCGGAAAAGAAGAAGTAAAGCTGTCACTGTTTGCAGATGACATGATACTATACATAGAGAATCCTAAAGATGCTACCAGAAAACTACTAGAGCTAATCAATGAATTTGGTAAAGTAGCAGGATACAAAATTAATGCACAGAAATCTCTGGCATTCCTATATACTAATGATGAAAAATCTGAAAGTGAAATCAAGAAAACACTCCCATTTACCATTGCAACAAAAAGAATAAAATATCTAGGAATAAACCTACCTAAGGAGACAAAAGACCTGTATGCAGAAAATTATAAGACACTGATGAAAGAAATTAAAGATGATACAAACAGATGGAGAGATATACCATGTTCTTGGATTGGAAGAATCAACATTGTGAAAATGACTCTACTTCCCAAAGCAATCTATAGATTCAATGCAATCCCTATCAAACTACCACTGGCATTTTTCACAGAACTAGAACAAAAAATTTCACAATTTGTATGGAAACACAAAAGACCCCGAATAGCCAAAGCAATCTTGAGAATGAAAAACGGAGCTGGAGGAATCAGGCTTCCCTACCTCAGACTATACTATAAAGCTACAGTAATCAAGACAGTATGGTACTGGCACAAAAACAGAAAGATAGATCAATGGAACAGGATAGAAAGCCCAGAGATAAACCCACGCATATATGGTCACCTTATCTTTGATAAAGGAGGCAGGAATGTACAGTGGAGAAAGGATAGCCTCTTCAATAAGTGGTGCTGGGAAAACTGGACAGGTACATGTAAAAGTATGAGATTAGATCACTCCCTAACACCATACACAAAAATAAGCTCAAAATGGATTAAAGACCTAAATGTAAGGCCAGAAACTATCAAACTCTTAGAGGAAAACATAGGCAGAACACTCTATGACATAAATCACAGCAAGATCCTTTTTACCCGCCTCCTAGAGAAATGGAAATAAAAACGAAAATAAACAAGTGGGACCTAATGAAACTTCAAAGCTTTTGCACAGCAAAGGAAACCATAAACAAGACCAAAAGACAACCCTCAGAATGGGAGAAAGTATTTGAAAATGAAGAAACTGACAAAGGATTAATTTCCAAAATTTACAAGCAGCTCATGCATCTCAATAACAAAAAAACAAACAACCCAATCAAAAAATGGGCAGAAGACCTAAATAGACATTTCTCCAAAGAAGATATACAGACTGCCAACAAACACATGAAAGAATGCTCAACATCATTAATCATTAGAGAAATGCAAATCAAAACTACAATGAGATATCATGTCACACCAGTCAGAATGGCCATCATCAAAAAATCTAGAAACAATAAATGCTGGAGAGCATGTGGAGAAAAGGGAACACTCCTGCAATGCTGGTGGGAATGTGAATTGGTACAGCCACTATGGAGAACAGTATCGAGGTTCCTTAAAAAACTAAAAATAGAACTACCATACAACCCAGCAATCCCACTATTGGGCATATACCCTGAGGAAACCAAAATTCAAAAGGAGTCATGTACCAAAATGGTCATTGCAGCTCTATTTACAATAGCCGGAGATGGAAACAACCTAAGTTCCCATCATCAGATGAATGGATAAAGAAGATGTGGCACATATATACAATGGAATATTACTCAGCCATAAAAAGAAACGAAACTGAGCTATCTGTAATGAGGTGGATAGACCTAGAGTCTGTCATACAGAGTGAAGTCAGAAAGAGAAAGACAAATACCGTATGCTAACACATATATATGGAATTTAAGAAAAAAAAAATGTCATGAAGAACCTAGGGGTAAGACAGGAATAAAGACTCAGACCTACTGGAGAACGGTCTTGAGGATATGGGGAGGGGGAAGGGTGAGCTGTGACAAAGCGCGAGAGAGGCATGGACATATATACACTACCAAACGTTAGGTAGATTGCTAGTGGGAAGCAGCTGCATAGCACAGGGAGATCAGCTCGGTGCTTTGTGACCGCCTGGAGGGGTGGGATAGGGAGGGTGGGAGGGAGGGAGACGCAAGAGGGAAGAGATATGGGAACATATGTATATGTATAACTGATTCACTTTGTTATAAAGCAGAAATTAACACACCATTGTAAAGCAATTATACTCCAATAAAGATGTTTAAAAAAATAGTATAAGGTAGCATTTTAAACTTTGATAATTATTACTAACTACTATTTTTTTCAAAGGTGCTTCTTGTCTATGAAAAAGGAAAACAATACTATCATCACGTTATGAATATTAATAGCAAAATATTACACATAATACAATTTATTACATACCTATTACACAGAATTTTCACTGAATAAAATATCCCTAAAAGCTACGTGAGATAGACACACTTGCTAGCTTTGCTAAAATCTAAACCCCCTTTTTTTTAACTAAGAGTGATCTAGTTTTATTTGGGCAGCAACATTACCAGCCCAAGGCTCAATATTCTCTTTCCCATAGTCCCTTGCAGCATGTAGCCATGTAACAGTTCACACTGTGACAGAGCAGCAAAGTCCATGGATGGTTACAGGAAGCAAAGACTTTGCTTTATCTATGAAAGGAGACAGAGAGACTGAAACTTTCATCTTTCTTATTTCTACCCCAGAAACAGGCACCATGCCTGAAGCTCCAGAGGAGGTGACAAGGGCAGGAAAAAGCCAAGGGAATCGCAGATTGGTTATCAATGCATTATCAAAGAGGGAAACCAATCCAGGCAGTTGACAAAAAGTCTGTATTTTCTTTGTGTGTGTGAGTTTGAGATCTATAATCCCCAACTCGGTTACATCTCTGTAAACTGGCTTTCTGGTACTCGCAGCCAAACACATTTGCAATTTATAAAGAGGTAACTAGCAAACTCAGATGAAAACCAGTCCTTTTGATTCCAAGCTTGATGCAGCTAAGCCGTATGCTACAAGGCATGAGAGCCCTTGGTTTTAAAATGAAGTGAGAAGCCATTAATCTTTCTGGAAACCAATTCTTCCATCTATAAAATAGGGATTGTAACAAATACTTCATTCATTTTTGCAAGGGCCAACAGAAAGGGTTATATAAAAGTAGTCTATGAAAATGGAAAAGAGTAATAGAAATTAGGTCTATATTATTATTAATGCAGATTTAAAACTTCACAGATTCTGCTGATCATAAAATATGATTTTAGAACATTGAGTGGCACATTTCATAAATATTCCACCCAGGGAAAGTCACTGATTGCTGATTATATTTCATGGTGCTGTCAAAGAAGCCAGAGACGACTCAACAGCTCTCCATACTGTCAGGTTCTCCTTGGAAGTTTTTCCAATGGAAGCTGCTTTCTTTTGCAAATCCAGGGACCAGTTAAAATATTACAGTATTGCCTCTTTAGCTTTCCTGTGCAGAGAATTTAGGGAGATTTGTGGGTTCTTAAGTTTTACTCACTTATGACAGAAGCTACAGTTTGGCAGCAGAAGAAACACGGGCAGCAGACTGAAGAGCCACACAATTAGAGGAGAAGCTCTAAGCTGGATGCTAATCCTAAAATCTTTGAGGGAGAAACACCAGTTTGAGCCGCCCTTTGAGATAATTTGAACAAACTGTTCTTGACATGTTGGTGAACAATTCAGTATTAAGCATACCCTCGCTCCCTTGCACCTTCCCCTGACGTAGAGATTGCTATGGGATACGTACAGAAGTTTTGCAGTGCTCTGTTAGAACAGTAATAATCAAAGGGAGTGCTAGGCATGAGAGTGATATGAAACTCACAGATCATAAAGATGCCTCCAAATTATTATTATAATCTACATCTAAAATCATTTCGGTTTCATAGCTCCCTCTGGTAAAAAGACTCATGTTAGGTAGTTTCTGGACGTGGTTGCTGTTGAAAGAAACTCAAAACATATTCCCTAAGACCCTCTTATGGGTAAGACTGACATAATCATAAAAAATAAAAATGCTACTAAATAGACTATAAATTTCAAAATGATACAGGAATGCAATAACCAGCCAGAGAGTTGAAGGAAATAATAAAAGCAAATAAAACCTAAATAGAACCCTGCCCCCCTTTTCTCAACAGAGATAATGCCAAAGACAAAATGTACTGATCCACAAGCTTCTGCCTTACTCAATTACAGATTTAGCGTTTTAGAGAAGGCCGGATAAAATGCTGCATGGGCAGCCAAATTACAGTGCCCATAAATCATTAGAATTTAAATAAAAGCATTCCAAAATAGATATATAATTTGTTTGTATATGAAATAAATGTACTTTGTTAGAACTAGGAGAAAATCTAGGTTTATAAAATATGCAAACTCTTCCCATAAATCTAAATCAGGGATGATTTCTGGCTCTGAAGCTATGTGGTAATGTGCAAAGCATTGCAAAATGAGATTTTGGTGAAACAAGTAATAAAATCAATTAAGAAAGTTTAGTCTTCACTGTAAAACCTAACTAAGCAAATAAAAAAGTTCGTTACAAAACCTTCAAAGATGAGCTGATCATTGCATTTGTGGCATTATTATTAAAAACATTTATTTCACTGTAGGGACTTCTCCATGCCACTTAGAAGTAAATCTTGGCCAGAATTTACAACCAGTTACACAAGCTGAGCTATAATGTAAACAGTGACACTTGCAATATCTTTTCCAAAAAAACAGGGCAAAATATGCCGCAGTGTTAATCATGTGACATTCACCAGCCATGACCCCCATTGAATATAAAGCTCCCAGGGTCAATGGTACCCAAAATACCAGCCATGGTGGCACTGAGATTCCATGTTCAATTAAATCTTTCTGCGACAGATACTACATACCCCAGGTTCCACACCCATCCTCTTCTGCCCATGCTCAAGACACATTTACTTTGTTCAGACAACAAGTTACTCAGCTCCAGAGAAAGAATCATGCAATCAAGTTTTCTTTTTTTTTTGCGGTACGCGGGCCTCTCCCTGTTGTGGCCTCTCCCATTGCGGAGCACAGGCTCCGGAGGCGCAGGCTCAGCAGCCATGGCTCATGGGCCCAGCCGCTCCGCGGCATGTGGGATCTTCCCGGACCGGGGCACAAACTCGTGTCTCCTGCATCGGCAGGTGGACTCTCAACCACTGCGCCACCAGGGAAGCCCCCAAGTTTTCTTTTCACCAATTTTTTTTTTGCTTTTTGGATTCTCTCACAGTTATGGGTGGCTGCATAGTCTATTTCTAGGCAATGAGACATAAAGTAAAATCTTTGGGGTGAGGGGTGGGGTCTGTTCCTGGGAAAATTTTTCCATACAAATCAGTTTGCTACCACATCTGCCTTTAGCTTAGAGCTGCAAAATAGATCATTCATGGGACCAAAATGATATTTGTAGATAACTGAGCAAAAAGGTGGGAAGCCCCTGAGTCCTTTGTGTCATTTATGAGCTTCTGAACCAACCCTGGAAATGCTACCCCCAGACCACTTAAAAATGAGATATTAAATGTTGACATTGTTTACGCTTCTATTATTTTACTTGTCATTAAGTTAATCTTTTTAATTATTAATGCAATGTCTTTCTCTGTCCTCCTCAGAACTGTCATGGGCTTGGGCTGGCAATCAAGTCATCCGACCTGAGCTTGATAAGGAACTTGAACACTTATTTATGCTCACTCTGCATTATCTCATAGACTCTTCACCAAACCCTAGGAGATATAGGTACCACAGTTCTGTACCTTAAATCACAGAAGTGTTGAAATACGTGCCTGAAGTCACAAAAGTAGAAAATGGGAAGGCTGAGTTTTGAATCTGAGGAAGTGTTCAGAGTTCTGGCTCCAAAATTTTTCCTCCTTTCCCTCCTAAGTTCCATCGACACTTCTGTTTTTCAGGATCAGTTCTCAGCAATCTGTCGCAAAGGAAAAGGAACTCTGCATAGCAGAATACCTAGAAAAGGGCTTCCAGTGATCAATGAAGTGCAAAATGCTTTTCTTCTGGTATAATTCTGCATGACATTGAAGTTGTTGGGACCCTAGCCCTAAAATCATATTGCTAGCTCTACATACATTATCACCTCAGAAATAAAATGATCAGGCAAAAGCAGCCTTCTATTTGGGCTGGTGAAATATATGAGATTAAAAAATTATTTTAATGAATGGATCAAGAAAATGTGATACTATATATATGTATTATTAAGCCTTGACAAAGGACACTGTCATTTGTGGACTACATGAATGAAACTAGAGGACATTATGCTAAATGAAATAAATCGAACGGAGAAAGACAAATACTGTATGTATCACTTATATGTGGAATCTTAAAAAATAACTGAACTCATAGAAACATAGAGTAGAAAAGCAGTTGCCAGGGATTGGGTTGTGGGTGGATGAAATAGAGAGAGGTTGGTAAAAGGGTGCAAACTTTCAGTTGTATGATGAATAAGGTCAGAAAATATAATGTATAATACGGTGACTATACCTGATAACACTGTATCATATAATTGAAATTTGCTAAAATAGTGTAAATGTCCACACATACACACACAGATAAATATATGAGAAAAACAAAAACCCATCATCCAACCACTCCAACATAACTGCTATTAAATGTCTGTGCTGTTTTCACAATGTACTTGCAATAGATCAAATCATTACAATGTATACTTTAAATATTTTACAATTTTATTTGTCAATTTTACTTCAATAAAGCTGAAGAAAATTATTCACGCTGCTCTTTCAGATTTTTTTCTATTGTTAAATGTTACATATAAATAAATATATGTATTTTAAACAGAAACAGAATCATATTCTATTTTGTAATCTTTTTCCCTAAAAATATATAATGAACATCATTCTATCATTCTATATTTGAAAAAGCAAAATTAGTATGTTATTCTAAAAGTACAAAAATGTTTTACTCTTTAAGTCTTATAAATTCAAATCGTTACTGTGAGTTTCTAGTATTGGCTAATTTCAGCTTTTACATATTCAGATTCTGATAACTGCAGTTACATTTAATTCATTTCAAGGGAACAAAAATGTACTTTTTCTTTTCTTCCACTGAGTTGCATTACCCTAGATTATTTTTCCAGATTGAATTTAAGATAAACCTGTCTAAGAAAACAACAACCCTCTAGATTCTGTTGACCATTTTTTTCATAACCCTAATTGCCACAGAGAACTTATTTATTTTATGCTATGACCTTGGACCCTGAAACTGTTTCTTTATCCATAACTTGGGATAAAAATACCCTCCCTGTTTTCTTTTCACAAGTAATCTACGGTTCAGTCTTTTATTGGTCATAAAAAATCTTTAAAATATGCAGAGTGTTAAAAAATGTCAGGTGTTATTATCCATTGTTAATCAGTTTTTAAAATGCCTTTCATGTGTTCTGAATATAAATACTGTCATTCATATTTTCTCAATTTTTTTTTCAGTAAAAAAGTACCAGATCTAAATGTAACTGTATTAATTAAAACTTGATTCTTTTGTTTGTTTAGTAGAATTTATCCTTATTATATCTCTCTGGACTTGTGCCCTGTGTCTGCTCTCTTCCTTCTACTTCATATCCTTTGGGCTTAACAAAAGAAAGGATAGAAATACTGAAAAAGAGGACATGGTACAAATAAACAAAAAACAACGCTCTTGTATCAACAGGAATAAATCCGAGTCTTTTATCTTTCAGTTCAGGATAGTGCCCCCAGCTGAGGGAACTGTATGTTTGAATGGTACTTTTAAAATCTATTATTTCCTGGCATCAGATCTTTCTGTTACTGAGAGAAAGGGAAACCACTGGTGCCCCAAATTATTATGGCAGCAATAACTACACTAGGTCCTAGAGTCACACATGTTTTAAAACACGTCAGCAGGACTAGGACTTCTACCACCTGACTTTCTAAAACACACAATGACATTTGTAGGAGGAGGGGGAAACTCGAAGTTCTGGAAGGCTGTAACTGTAGCAGTGGCATGGTAAAAAAGTAAAAAATTACCTGTTCTTACCTCTCCTGTTAAGATTAGAATGCATTAAATATTTCTATTACACTCTCCACCAAAAAGTGGGCAGTGGGAGGTGTATGTCATAAATAACACCACTTCACAAATCCCCTCAGATCTGCATACAGTTTTAGAAGTTCTTGCTCCCACCTAGGATAAATCACTACAAAGTGCCACGTCCCCAACAGGGGGTTGTTAATTAGTTTTAAAGGCTCCTGCAGTTCCTCTAGTGCTTCAAGGAAGTACACAAGCCCAGCATTCTACAAAAACACCCTTTTTTTATGGTCAGCACAGGCTGAGATTTTATGAGCTTCTCATGGCTGTATGAAAGTTGAGCAATATGCAGAGGTGCAAAGGGAAGGCTGTTAAAATCGACTGGGATAAATGCTTTGTTTATCTTGCAGCTGGAATGCAGCAGAACTCTACCTAAATAGAAGGGAAAGGAGGCAAACACAGTGTGCATTCGGCTGCAAGGACTGGGGTAAGACGGCAAAGCTCTGCAACTCCACACTCATTCCACTGTGGACACGGCCTGGCTTTGGTGCTGCCCTTTGTATTCCCAGAGAGGAAAATTTTGTCATAGTTGACTAGGACAGAAAGTCTGAGAATTTTAGCATCGTAGAACTGGCATGAAGCTTAAAGGGTATCCTCTCCTTCCCTACCATATGACACATACGGAAAATGAGATCCACAGAGCCAACCTCAAAAACAGTCATGACTGCACCGCTTGCTGCAGAGTAGAGCCAGCAGAGACCCTAGAAGTGATATTTTACCAAGGTCGAAACATATGGGATTTGATTCCCTGTTTAACAAGTATTTGTTAATCATCTGTTAGGGCCAAGGGACTGTGTCCTGAACACTGGAAGCTCTGACTAGCCTCACCTCTTAAAGAACTTATACATCAACTTTGAATCTTGCTGTGATAAAATGCTGTTCCTTGTGAGGCCATATAATCTTTCTTCCACATTCCAGGAAGACAACACCCAACATTCCCCAGAGAGTAGGACATTAATATTATAATAGTTAATGTATAGTGAGGGTTTTCTCCATGCCCAGTACTGAATAAGAACTGTACCAGGGATATCACTGAATCCTCCCCCTACCTGCCCCCACCAAAAAACTTGAAATAGATACAAGGATTACCTCTCCCATTTTACAGAGTGCCCTGAGACACAGAGAGTTCAATTGCCTGGTCAGGTAGGTGGAAGAAGAATCTATTGAACCCCTATTTTCTGACCCTACATTAAAACTCCCTGTATTCACACAATACCGTCTCCCATAATAAGTTACTTGTGTATCAACTAAAGAAGTTTCTTGATCTGGAGTCACTAAATCTGTAGCAGTGGCCATGATTTGGTCAGGGAAAACAGTTCCGATATGTGAAAGAATAGTAGAATTCTAGACTCTTTAGATTTAAAAAAAAAAAGAGAGAGAGATATGAGTAAATATATAGACATTAAACAACTAAAACGTACACAGCTAAATGCCAAAACACCAGCTAAGATTCACATTTGAGCCAACGTGTGAAATAAAAGACTACTTGATATATACTCCCATCTACTCTTACCTGATTTACAGCCATCCCAACTCCAGCCTTCTTCCTCTTTGGTCAATTCTCTTAAAGACTCCCATTCCCTTTAGGACCATCCGGCCTCCATGAAGCCTCAAAACGAACCTTTTTTTCATATTTATGGTTATGGAATTTATCTCCTTAGGGAATATCAGACAACTTAGAGAACTCAGTGCTTTCAGGTGGCATAAAAAAATTATCCCCTGGGCTTCCCTGGTGGCGCAGTGGTTGAGAGTCTGCCTGCTAATGCAGGGGACACGGGTTTGAGCCCTGGTCTGGGAGGATCCCACATGCCGCAGAGCAACTAGGCCCCTGAGCCATAACTACTGAGCCTGCGCGTCTGGAGCCTGTGCTCCGCAACAAGAGAGGCCGCGATAGTGAGAGGCCCGCACACCACGATGAAGAGTGGTCCCCGCTCGCTGCAACTAGAGAAAGCCCGCGCACAGAAACGAAGACCCAACACAGCCAAAATAAATTAATTAATTAATAAACTCCTACCCCCAACATAAAAAAAAAAACTTATCCCCATTTTTCTCCAATTACTTAAAACAGTTTTCCCTTTGTATCTTATTCCTATAGAGATGTGGATAGCCATTTCCCCATCGTATTTTCCTAATCTGCCTGGATATTACAACTGATTTATCAGTCTTACCTGTCAGTTATGTATTGTCCTTTTAAGATAATAGAACCAAGATGTTCAGAGCAACCAAATGAAATTAAAAAAAAAAATTAAACGAGGACTTTCATATTTTTACTTCAAGTACACAATATATTTAAAACCTCTTTTTAAAACTTCAGATGATTATTAGGATGGTTAAGTCACATCAAAGGGAGGGAAGCTGGGGTCTCTTAGGGCCTGGCTGGGGTAATGCTGAGCAGAGTCAGCAGATGGGCCTCAGGTGAGCTGATCCCCAGGAACTGAGGAATAGCCACAAATGAAGAGAAAAAAGTTGGATATTTTTAGTAAAAGTGGCTGGCAAAATTGACTGTTTGCATAATCAAGTAATAATAGATGCATGTCACATAGACACATAAATTCCTGATTATTAAGTGTTATTTTAAACAATAAAAATATAAAATTCTAAAATCATACATAGTTAAACATTTCACTGACCACTGTGGTTACTTGAGAGTGGCAGACCCTTTAAGCTGAAAAAAAAAAGAGAATTAAAAACTCAGGAACTCAACTCAGGAATATATTTTAAATATATGATACACAAAGAAATAATGGCATTAATAAGTAATGTGCCCTTGAAAATAAATAAAGCACTAACACAATGACAGACAAATGGACTCTGAACATGAACAAGTGTTTTAAAAAGAGGAAATAGAAATATAACCTAGCTAATAAACATGTGAGAGAATGTTTAACTTCTTTAGAAAATAAGAAAGAAATGCGTATTATAACGAATGAGTACTCTGCTATCAAATTGTTTCAAGGTTGCTGATGGTACAGTGAGGCAGGCTTTTTCAAATACTTCTATTAGGAGAATAAAATAACACAAATCAATTTGATTCTGTGTTTCAAGATCGTTAAACATTTTCTACTGTTTTACCAAATGATTCTATTTCTCAGTATTTATTTTTAAGAAGAAAAACCTTTAAATGTACAAAAAGATGCTCACGATATTTCTAACAGCAAAAAAGAAAATGGAAACACTCGACATGTCCAATTTTAGGATGTGGTCACTCTATTTCAGAATGCTTATATAAAGGAAAGGTAGCAGCTCATGTTCCCAAAGAATGACTATTGATGAGAAATAAAATGTCATTTTAATAGTCAATTATCAAAGAAAAAGCAGGAAAAAGATTAAAAATATACTACCAGTGATTTGTGGTCAAGGAATGAAGACAATTTTTTTTTTCTTTTTCTCTTCTTTTCATTTTTTTTAAAGGAGTTAATACAGTACTTTGGAGATTTTAGTTATTGTGCTGCAAACATTTTTTAATGCAAAGGAAATACAGCAAATGTACAGACTTGACACATGTAAAGCAATCTGTTCTGTTGAGACAAGTTGCTTATTTGGACTTGACTAAAATGTTGAATCTAGTTATCTACAGACAGTAATATATACCTATAACCTGTAGTAATTAGATTGTGAATTTCCATCGGGAACAAGGACAGTGCACCATTCAGATAACTGGGAAAAAGAAGTCGGATGTGCAGGTACCAAGGCCAGATGACTGAATCGTGGCCCCTGCCTGAGACTGCGCAGCTAAACCAGGGTCACCACCGGGCCCACAGCTCAAAAGGCAGATATGCACGAGGAAAAAATCCACTTGCTCCTCCAGAGTGTCTTTTTTTTTTTTAATCTGCTGAAAATACCCTCCGGCTAAAACTACCAAAGTGAATGGCGCCCCCTGGAGTTGCAGTGCACAGCCAGCAAAACTACAACACAGTCAGTCTTGAGTCATGTTACAGGACAGAGTGACTACTGTCTAAGATCAGAGGGCACCTGGAGGATGGGTCTAGAAGAGACTGGTGGGGACAGGCAGTGAGGAATGAGAAGAGGAAGCTACACCCCATCCCCTGACCTGCACTTCCCCGCTCCTCTAAGTAATGTGGGGAAATCCACTCTTAAAAGAGCAGGAATAAGGATCACGTCTGACCAGCCTGTGGAGGGACCTGTGGTGAGAGAGGGTGTGATGGGGCGTGAGGGAAACAGGAGGACGCAGCACACAGCTCAGAAATGTGCAATTAGAAGGAAACACCACCTCAGTCTATAAGATTAGGAAGAAAATTCCTCTCTTGTGGGCTTTTGTTAGATCAAATGTTCATGAATTTACATATGTTGGCTTGGCAAGTGATAAATGCTTAAAAATGATAACAATCATATAAACAGCAGTTTCATCCCACTAACATTTTAGCAAATCGTAGAGAAACTCTTACTGGCAATTTTAAGTATCTCTGATGTTGTGTTAGAAGGAGCCAGGCAGCCGAGACTCCCTCAACACTGAAAACAGGTCTTGTGCCAACAGTGCCAGTTACAGAGGAAATCTCAGACTCTCTGGACTTCTGTTTCCTCACTTGTAAAGTATACTGCCCTTCCCAGTGAGATCAGATCTATAAAGTGACTCTACACGTTGAAAAGGATAGTGTGTATGTGTGCACGCATGGTATATGTGTTGTGTGTGTGTCTGTGTGTTTACTTGCTCGTTTGTGTTTTATGTTCCTTCTTAATTCCTCTGTTTCTTTGCTTTCATTAGCAGTAAACACCTCAGAAAAATGTAAAAGGAGCTTACACACTTTGTTTTGAAACAAAAAGGGTACCTGGGAAACTGCTCTGTTCCTCTTTTTGGGAGGAAGAGGAACCCTGGCAACACAGCAGAAGGTGGCAGCTAAGTCCTTGAGTTCTTGGGGGTTAGAGCAAGCAAAGAGGAAGCTGGCTAAAAAATGGTCCACAGTTCGAAATCTGGAGATCCCATTCCTTTAACGGTGTCCAGCTGCCCCGTGAGTGTATTTCCTGGTGGCTCCTGGGGAGCTTTCCCTGAACTTGGTAAATACAGCTTTGGAGCTGATTGAGGACATTTCCTAGTTCAATATTTCAGCTTTAACCAAGAGAGAGAGGAGAATCCATTTCTGAGCACATGATTGTGCATGATTTCTGTATGAACCCATGAGTTCCCTCCTGTTAGTTAAGACTGTAGGTTTTCTGCCATCTCGCCATATCTAACACCGAGTGAATGTAAATACAAGAATTCATCACTCATCTGCCTCTTACTTTAATAAAAATGCCAGAGTTTTAAAATTAGAGCGAAAGCATGCACAGGTGCTAGTTTTATAAATAAAAAGTTAGAAGAAAGTCAGTCAATGTTAGCAACTTATTTTCTGGGGGACCTTTGGGGTGTTTGCACTTCTCTCCCGTACTCTATTTCATGGATTCAGAAATCAAAGGGTACCAGAAGAAAAAGTTTCTTTGGTCTGGAAGTTCACCTGTTAGCACAGAACTCATCTAAAAAAAGTATTTGCGCAGATTCTTTCTTTTCTTCCTATGCTTATTTTTTTTTTCTTTTTCTTTTTTTTTTTTTTTTTTTGTTAGCAGTGAAGCCTATCCATTTTTCCAAAAACAGGTGTAGCTTCTTGAGAACAGAGTACATGGGAAGAAAATTTATGTCTTTTCTTGGAAATATGTTTTTGCTACCCTTGTTCTTTACATATAATTTGGCTGGGTTTGTAATTCTAGATTAGAAATTATTTCTTTTTAGAATTTTAAAGGCATGCTTTATTGTTTAATAGAGTCCTGTGCATTGTACTGGTACTTAGGCTGGAGACTCAAGTCCATAATATATGGAAAATTTTCTCATTTATTTGGTGACAGTTTTCCCTTTATTTTTCTGTTTTCTGATATGTGGGCCTCTCACTGTCGTGGCCTTTCCCGTTGCCGGATGCGCAAGCTCAGCGCCCATGGCTCATGGGCCCAGCCGCTCCGCGGCATGTGGGATCCTCCCGGACCGGGGCACAAACCCGTATCCCCTGCATAGGCAGGCGGACTCTCAACCACTGCGCCACCAGGGAGGCCCTGCTTATTTTTGATGTAAATGACTTGCTAACATTGAGCTTCATTCACTCTAAAATATGTGAGCCTTGTCTTTTTTCTTCTGTTTTCAACAGAAAAAGTGTTCAAAAAAGTGTTTCGAAAGTTATGAAAAATTATTTCTAATAAGACTAAAGTCACAGCATGCAGGTGATTTGGGGCACAGGCATTCACATTCCATCATTCCATAACTAACAATAAACGTTAAGGCAAATGTTATTGCACATTTTCCATATATATGAAGGAAGCATTTTCCAATTCCAAACTTTGGTATAATAATATAATTCAGGTATGACTTTTCCTTCCTTTTCAAAGTTTTCTTTAACTCTGCTTTTCCTAGATATCCCCAAGAAACATACAGAAGCACCCATCTCTGAACGGTCGTCACAGGTAGCATTATTTTTCTGTAGCTTGGAGGAAAGACTGTGTCAGCATCGCTCTTGGGTGCCCCCCATGAGTTAAATGGTAGTGCTGTCAGGAAAGCTGGGGGAGGCAGTAACTGCAGGCTCTGCAGATGCTAAGACCACCCAAACTGGTCAGCACTTGGTCTTCTCTAATTTAGCCCTCATCTCCCGCTACGCTCTCCCCACACACATACTGATCCATATGACCTGCAAAAGTCTCTGATGATGTAGCGCTTTATCTCAACTTTTAGGGACCAGCTCCGGTTCCCTATAGTCCACTCATCAAGCCTGCATTCTTTGGACTAATGTTCAACACCCTTCATGACTTTCCCTCTTCCAGCCTACATCATTTCCAATTACTCTTCAATATGAATCCTCATCATGAGCTATATAGAGTTTCCACTGATTTCAAATGAGAGACAGTCCCCTTCTTTAGGTTCCAGAAAGCCAGGCACAAAGCATCCGTTCACCAGAGGAGAAAGGTGCCAAGGTGCAGGTACTGAATTAGATTATACATGATCTAAAGATAGTCTTTAAGTTTTAAAGGCTTTAACACTAACCTAAAATATAATTTCATCCTTGATGCACTACAATTGTGAATGCCATGGTGTGGACCTGTGCATGTTTTAGGTAAGTTTGAGGAGCACTGCCACCTTTTGCTTTCAACTGTTGAATGATTGAAACAACAATTTACTAAGTACCTGCAGTGTCTCAGACTTTCATCTAAATATCTGTTTGTGTTTTTAATACTCACAGTGAGTCAGTGAGGCAAGGCAATAATTACTCTCATTTTAGAGATAAGAAAGCAGAATATCAACGAGGCTAAGGACAAACAGCCAGTAAGTGAACAAGGATTCAAACTTAGATTTGTTTGGCCTTTTTGTCGAGGTAGGCTTCCTGGAGGAAGCGGTTTTATTTTCAGTTTAAATGAAGATCTGTGGATCACTTAGACTTCTGAATATTTGGTTAATTTACTAGTATGCTAACCTTGTCACCTAGAAATTGCATAAAACTCAGTTAATTTCAATACTCCAGCACAAATTCACCCCCTTTCTCCTTCTTACTGCACTGGTAAACTTCATGAAGTCAGGGAATAAAAGTATGCTGCTAATTATTTTATCTTCCATGTCTAGCACAGTACCTGGCATATGGATGGTGATCAGTGCCTCTTAAATGAATAAATGAAAAGCAGGCTCTAGGCTCAGCTTTGTACCAATGTTTCTGGGAGTCCTAGAGAAGTGCACAAGCCAACTCATCCGGGGACATTAAGGAAGTGATCACTCAAGCAAGACTTTTCTAGATACTTACACATCCAGACTAGAACCACATGCAAAGTCTAGGTTAAGATAAGTCTGGAGGAGGCAGATTTAGCTCTCTGTCCTCAAAAAGCTCAAAATGTGATCTGATTCCATCTTCCAATGCATTTCTTATGGGCTATACCAAGCCACCGATGATGTAAATAAAACATTCAGTTTTCTTGCAGAAATGTTACTCCACTATCCTTCATGCAATAATGCAGCACTTTGTAGCAAGCTTTATAATGAGGCTATGAATTAAAGTGATGCATGGCTTTTCTGAGGTACAATATGCATCGCCACAGCCTGTATTAACAATTTAAAACCATATAATGTGCTTTATAAACTAATAAAGTAGCTGCCTCTAAATGATTTATCAAATATGAATAATGCATCCAGAAATAACTTACAGGAACAGGGCCAGCCTCCTCCCCTCCTGTGCTAGCTGACTTTCTCCACAGATGATGCTGAGAACACATGGGAGCTGAGTTACTGACTTCTGGCCACAAGTCTCCTGCTCTTCCAGGAAACCTGCCTGAGCTCTCCCCAGAGCCTCCCTGCCTATTCTCCTATTCCCGATGCTGCAGCCACCCTCTCTGCCTCTTCCCACTTCTGCCTCTCTCTCTACCCCTTTAAGTTCCCCTCTAACACCCCCCCGCCCCATTTTGGGCTCTCCCTCATTCCCTCATCTTTCCTACTTCATTCAAGAGAGGTAAGGGGCTATCCTAGAAAGTTTCCATATAGAAGCAGTGATATATAAAAGATAAAGCAGTCAGTAGATTAAGTAGTCAGAGGGGGAACTCCTAGGGCTCATAGCCCAGAAAGAGAACAGTTACACATGGTTTCCAGGCATCTAGGAAATATTCACGTAAGAGTTTAAACTATCCAAACCCCTACATACTAACTAGATTTCACGCCCAGTACTTTGTCTTCTGAACACGGCACTGGTGAAATCTACAGGTGAGTACCTGAAGACTCAAAGCATGTTGGATCTCTGTCTGGGTATTTTTCGGGGGGGGGGGTGGAGACTTGATTTTAGCAATAAATATACATGTATATAAATCCCAAAGCACATAGGAGAACAATTGTTCAAGAGAACATTGCTCCTACCTGACAATGAGAACCAGCTAGCTCTTTAGAAACCCACCAGACAGCCTAAACAAACTAAGGAAACTTTAGTTCAAATAGTCACAAACACTTGCTGGGAGAAAAAAAGACTCATGGCTGCTACAATCCCTAGCAGAGAAGTACAAGGTGAACACACTCAGCATAGGCTGGGCTATTGAGGCAAAAGTTGACTTTCTACAAATGTATGAAATGTATGTGGAGGCCAGCAAAATGATTAGGGTTTTAGAGAGCCCTAGCCACAGACTGTCCTGAACCTTCACAAAAACTCATTCCCATAACAAATGCAAAGGGGTAATGTGCAGAGGCCACATGCAGGGTAGAAAGCTGAGAAAAATCCTTTTTTTCTGCAAGTACACTGCAGCTTTCCTCTGAAAGTTAGAATGGAGTAGCCAAGAGGAGAGAGATCTCTATAGGCACAGAAAGCAGGGGGCAGTGATGGGAAAGGATAACAAAGAGAATTCCCAGCAACTCTGAAGCTTAGCAGTATAGTCTGTAAATTAGAGAGAGAGATCTCAGCATTTAGAAAGCTGGAAGCTTATCTCTAAAACATAAAGAGATCTCTGGAATATCTGTAGTGTTGTTATTCCAAAGCTTTTCTAACGGAAAAATTCTGATTTGGCCCTCAAACTTTTGAAATTTGGGGTAAATTAAATGAATTAAACCTACAATAATGCCCAGACTCAGGTCATCAAAAAATTAAACTCAGTCAGATCCCTTCTCCCATTATTATCGTAACAGAAGAAGCAGCATGCCTTTTTTTTTTTGTAATTAGATATTGTTTACCTCAGTGTTTACTATTTTTTTTTTTTTTTTACATAAAATGTCTGGCATTCAATCAAAAATTTCAAGTCACATGATGGAGCAAGGGAATGCACCTCCTGGTCAAGAGAGAAAACACTCAAGAGATGACTCAGATGGAATTAATAGACAAGGACATTAACATAATTTGGATGGAGTTTCCACTTCTGGCCATGGTGGAGTGACTTTTATACCCCATTAGCTTTCCTGTCATAACAACTGTAAAATTGGATAAAATATAGTACTTAGCTGGTTATTAGGCAATAGAAAACAGGTAACACAATACTTAAAACCTAAGAGAAGGGGAATGTGTAAGTGAAGCTCTTTGATCACCAGCTTGGGGAAAGTTTCCCTACTTGGGCAAACATTGATGCAACTCTAGTAGAGAAAGACTTCCTATTGAAATTAAGAAGAAATCAGAATTTGGAGCTGCTGAAATGGGTTGAATCTATGGGATGGACAATTGGGAAAGTGGAAGCTGTGAACAGAAGGGGCCCAGAGTTCACTAGAGGTGTCCCCCATGATTCTGTGGTTGAGAGATAGGTTTTATGTGTTCAGGAAGAGACCAAACAAGACTTACTGGAGAGTAGCTGCAATGAGGTTGGGAGTAGAACAGAGATACTAGAGGTTGAACACTACTAGGGGAAAGTAATGCTGAGGGCCACTGAAGTACTGGCTGGGCCAGGGCAGAGACCTCATTAATAATTTCTTAACGGCCCTAACTGCCAGCTAAAATCATAGAAAGGCCACTCCTTATGAGTAAAGGTCACACCTTAGTGTAAGACCTAACCTATACTCACCTTAAAGAAGACTAAACCAAGCCTTAACAAGAACTCCAGGGGAGACAGAATTTGAAGGTTGTATCTTATCAGATGTGAGGGACCTGGGAGGTACCGTCAACATTCCACAGATCTGCATCAGCAAATCAAAAACAAGCCTGCATATTGAAGGTAACCAACCTTTCATGGCACTGCCTGCTGAAAAAGAAATACATATTTTGCAGTCATGTTTCTATATACCAACAATAAACATTCTAAAAAGGAAATTAATAAATTAATTTCATTTATCATATCACCCTATAGAATAAAATACCTAGGAATAAATTTAACCAAGTAGGTGAAACACTTGTATGCTGAAAATTATAAAATATTGAAGAAAGAGATTAAGACTGAAAAAACTGAAAGACATCCCATTTTCATAATTGGAGAACTCAATATTGTTAAGATTTCAATACTACCCAAGGTGTTCAACAGATTCAATGCAAACAACATCAAAATTCCAATGGTCCTTTTTTTTTTTTTGGCAGATTTGAACGATCTAATCCTCAAGATCATATGGAATTAAAAGCAGCCTTGAATAGCCAAATCAATATTGAAACAATAACAGAAGTGGCTAGCTCACACTTTCTGATTTTAAAACTTACTAGCAAGCTGCACTAATAAAAAAAAACAGTGTGGTTTTGACATAAAGATGAAAATAGAGACCAATGGAACAGAATTGACAGTTCATAAGTAAACCTATATATCTGTTACCAACTGATTTTCAACAAGGGTGCCACGACAACCCAGTCAGGAAGGAATACACTGATTCAACAGATGGTCCTGGGATAACCGAATATCCATATATTAAAAAATGAAGTTGGACCTTAATCTCAAAACATATACACAAATTACTTCTAAATAGATCATAACCCAGATATAAGAACTAAAACCATGAAACTAATAGAAGATAATATAGAGGTAAATCTTCATGACTTTAGATTTGGCAATGAGTTCTTACATATGACACACAAAAAACACATATAAGGGAAAAAGTAAATAAAAAAGACTTCATCAAGATTAAAACCTTTTATGTTTTAAAAGGAATTATCAAAAAAGTGAAAAGGCAACCTACAGAATGAAGAACTTACAAAAATATTTGCAAATCACATATCTGATAAGTGTCTATTATGTAGAATATATAAAGAAATCTTACAAGTCAACAACAAAAAGACAAACAACCTGATTAAAAAATCAGCAGAAGACTTGCATTGACATTTCTCCAAAGAAATATTCAAAGGTCCAGGAAACACATGAAAAGATGCTCAATATCATTAGTAATTAGGAAAATGCAAACCAAAACCACAGTGAAGTACCACTTCACACCCACAAGGAAGGATGGCTACAGCAACAAGAAAAAACAACAACAAAAAAAAGGAAAATTAACAAATGTTGGCAAGAATGTAGAGAAATTGGAAAACTTGTACTTTGTGGGTGGGAATTCAATGAGAATTAGCTGTTGTGGAAAAGAGTTTGGAGGTTCCTCAAGAAGTTAAATATACATGACTCTTTTTGAATTATGGTTTTCTCAGGGTATATGCCCAGTAGTGGGATTGCTGGGTCATATGGTAGTTCTATTTGTAGTTTTTTAAGGAACCTCCATACTGTTCTCCATAGTGGTTGTACCAATTCACATTCCCACCAGCAGTGCAAGAGTGTTCCCTTTTCTCCACACCCTCTCCAGCATTTACTGTTTCTAGATTTTTTGATGATGGCCATTCTGACTGGTGTGAGATGATATCTTATGTACCAAAATGTTCATTGCAGCTCTATTTACAATAGCCCAGAGATGGAAACAACCTAAGTGTCCATCATCGGATGAATGGATAAAGAAGATATGGCACATATATACAATGGAATATTACTCAGCCATAAAAAGAAACAAAATTGAGCTATTTGTAATGAGGTGGATAGACCTAGAGTCTGACATACAGAGTGAAGTAAAAGAGAAAGACAAATACCATATGCTAACACATATATATGGAATTTAAGAAAAAAAATGTCATGAAGAACCTAGGGGTAAGACAGGAATAAAGACACAGACCTACTAGAGAATGGACTTGAGGATATGGGGAGCAGGAAGGGTAAGCTGTGACAAAGCAAGAGAGAGGCATGGACATATATACACTACCAAACGTAAGGTAGATAGCTAGTGGGAAGCAGCCGCATAGCACAGGGAGATCAGCTCGGTGCTTTGTGACCGCCTGGAGGGGTGGGATAGGGAGGGTGGGAGGGAGGGAGACGCAAGAGGGAAGAGATATGGGAACATATGTATATGTATAACTGATTCACTTTGTTATAAAGCAGAAACTAACACACCACTGTAAAGCAATTATACTCCAATAAAGATGTAAAAAAATAATAAATAAATAAATAATTTTAAAAAAAGAAGTTAAATATAGAATTATCATATAATCCGACAATTCTACTCCTAGGTACATAACCAAAAGAATTTAAAACAGATCCTTAAACGAGTTCATGTACACGCACGCTTGTAGCAGCACTATTCACAATAACCAAAAGGTGGAAATAGCCCGAATGACCATCAGTGGATTATTGGATAAACAAATGGTGCCATGTGCATACAATGGAATATTATTCAACCATAAAAGGAATGAAGTACCAATACATGCTACAGCATGGAGGTACCTCTAAATCGTTAAGCTAACTGAAAGAAGCCAAACAAAAGAACCTAAATATTGTATGATTTCATTTATATGAACTACTCAGAATAGACAAATTCAGAGAGACAGAACACAGATTGGTGGTTGCCAGATGCTGGGAGAGGGAAGGATGGAGAGAAACTGCTTAATGAGTAAGAGATTTTACTTTGGAGTGATGGAAATGTTTTGAAACTAGATAGAAGTGGTGGCTGAACACCATTGTGAATATACTAAATGTCTCTGAATTGCTCACTTTAAAGTGGTCAAATTCTATGTTATGTGAATTTCACATCACTATTTAGTAAAAATAAATAAAGCAAAAGCGGATAGAACTAAAGGGAAATATAAATAAATTCTATACTGGAAATATAAGTAAATGTGCAATTTTAATAATTCATAGAAAACTTAGATAAAAAATCTTCAAGGTTAGAGAATATGGGAATAAACAGTAACAACAAATGATTATCAACTAACTCATCTGAATTGACATTTAGTGAACACTGCACTCCCATACTGAAGAATACACATTAATTTCTAAGGAACATGCCACGTTAATTAAAATAAACCATATGCTCAACCATAGAACATTTTCAATGAATATTATATAATTAAAATAAGCAGAACATATTTTCTGACCACAATAATATTCAATTAGAAATCAATAACAATAAGATGATGAAGAAAAATCTCCAAATTGTGGGAAATCAAACAACACAATTTCAAATAATTTATGGGTAAAACATATCTCAAAAGGGAAAATAGAGACTATTTTAAACTAAGTGATAATAAAGATGTAAACTATCAAAACATATGAAATGAAACTACGTATTAATTATAATTAGTTTTATAGCTTTAAATGACTATATTAGAAAATAAAAAAGTATAAAATTAGTTATCTAATATTCCAGTGCATAAAGGTAACAAAAGAAGAATAAAGTATGTCCAAAATAAGATGAAAAATGAATAAAAATAAAAGCAAAAATGAACTGAGTAGAAAATGGACAAGCAATACAGAAATCAGCAAATCTGAAGTTACTTCTATGAAAAAATTAATAATATTGATAAAACCCCAAGAAGACTAATTAAGAAACACAAGACAAAATCCAAATTATCAGTATTAAAAATACACAGAGGAAACATAACTATAGATCCTACAAACACATGATAATAAGGAGCTATTATAAATGACTTTATGGCAATAATTTTGATATTAATGAGTTTCTTCAAAACAAGTGATACATGAAGAAATTAAAAACCTGAATAGCCTTATAGCCATTAAAGTAATTAAATCATAATCAGAAACATTTCCACATAGAAATCTCCAGGCCTGGATGACTTCACTGTGAATTTTATTAAACATTTAAAGAATAATATCAATTCTACAGAAGTTCTTTCAGGAAACAGATGAAGAAGGAATAATTCCCAATCCGTCTTATGGGCCAGCGTAATTCTAATACAGAAAATAAATTCTAAAAAATAATTACTGATCAATAATTTATATGATACAGATGCAACATTCCTTAACTAAATATTAGCCAACTAAATCTTGGGGTATTTAATGAGGATGATATATTATAGCCAAGTGGGGATTATGTCAAGAGAGCAAAGCAGATTTAACACAAAAAATTAAGCAATGTGATTCATTATATTTACAGAATAAAGGAAAAAATCATATGTTCATTCTAATAGATGTAAAAAAAGTACTGGACAAAATCCAACACCCATTCATAATTTTTTTAAAAACCCAGCAAAATGAGAATCTACAGAAAAGTGGAAAAACTTCCTCAATATTGATATAATACATGTATAAAAAATAGACTTAACACCACATTTAATGATACCAAATTTTTGGACACTTTTAAGTGGAACAATGAGGAAAATTATTCATTATCATAACTTCTATTAAATGTACTTTAAGTTCTATGCATTAAAACAAGAGAAGGAAATGAAATGTACACCTGATAAAAATTAAAAGTATTTGATATTAATGATATCAAATATTGTTTGATATCAATATTATCGTCTTCAAAGATGACATAATTTTGTATGTAGAAAACATGAAATCTACAGAAAAGATACTAAGAAATGAATAAGGAAATCTAGTAAGGTCACGGAATACAAGGTTGTGATATCATATAAATATGTTTAGTTTTTGTCCCTGGCTCCTGACACAAAGCTCCTAGTTCCCTTGGAATTCCCTGGGTGATAGAAGTGTCTTTTGTTCGAATATGGCTACTCTTGGCAGGTTCCTAGATGGTTTCAGGATGGGGCTGGTCACCAGAGAAATCAAGCTTTGATTAGAAGCCTGGAACTTTTAGTTCCACTCCTCCAACCCTCTGAAAGGAGAGAGGGGTTGGGGATTGAGTTAACAATCAGTCATTCCTACATGATGAAGCCTCCATGAAAAACTCTAAATGATGGAGTTTGGAGAGCTTCTGAGTTGGTGAACACTCTACACGCTGGGAGGGTGAGACCCTAACTCCTTGGGGACAGAAGTTCTTGTGCTTACGATCCTTTCGGACCTCATTCTATGTACCTATTCATCTGGCTATTCATTAACATGCTTTATAATAAACCAGTAGTAGTAAATAAAGTGTTTTCCAGAAATTTTGTGAGCTGTTCTAGCAAATTATTGAACCTGAAAGAGGAGAGGGGTTTGGAGAACTCCCTGACCTTTACCCAAGTTAGACAAAGTGTGGGTAACTTAGGGATCCAATACTTGTGACTGGTACCTGAAGTGAGGGCATCTTGTTGGATTGAGCCTTAAATGCATGGAGTCTGATGCTAACTTTGGGTACCTAATGTCAGAACTGAATTGGATTGTAGGAAACCCAGCTGTTGTCCAGAGAGCCAGAGAATTGGTTGGTATGAGAAAGAAAAGAAAAGAAAACAAAACCCTACACATTTGGTATCAAAAGTTCTATGAGTACAAACAGCTTAGAGGTCAATGTGCAAAAACAAGTTATATTATCAACAAACAATGGAAACATTATATTTAGTCAACTATTTATAAAATTATCAAAAATATCAAAACTCTAGGGAAAAAACTAATGAAAGATGTGCAAGACCACTAAATTGAAAACTGTCAAACACTGGTGAGAGAAATTAAAAATGTAAATAAATGGGGAGATATATCTTGTTTATGGATTGGAAGATTAAAGTTGTAAGATGTCAGTTCTCATCAAATGTCTTTACATACAACCCACCAGGCTTTTGTTGTTGTTGAAGAAATTGACAAACTGATGATAAAATTTACATGCAAATGCATAATATGTAAAATTATCTTGGAAAAAAAATTGAAAGACTTATACTACCTTATTTCAAGATTAATATAAATCCCTGGTAATAAAGTGTTGCACTGGTCTACGATCACAAAACAGAGAGTTCACAATCATAAATAGTCAGTTGACTTTTGACCAACACCAAATCAATTAAATAAGAAAAGAAAAGCTTGAAATAAAAAGGAGTGTTGAAAAAACGTGAATTCCATTTGTAAAGAATAAAATTTGACTCCTACTTCCCTCCAAACACAAAAATGCATTCAGGATGACTCGTAGATTGAAACATCTTAAACATAGCTGCTAGAACAATAAAACTTATAAAAATCCCAAAGAATGTCTTCATGGCATCAGAATAAGAAAGATTTCTTAAATTGAAAACAAACTCCCAAAGAACAAAGCATAAAAGAAAAAAAAAGATAAATAGAATTTTATTGAAATTAAAATATCTTCTCATCAAAAGACAGTGTTAAAAATGTGGACCCTATATACAGAATATACAGAGAACTCCTATAAATCAACAACAACAAAAAAGACAACCCAATGTAAACAAAAAAACACAAGAGATTTGAATAGATATTTAACAAATGAAGACATACAAATGGCCAAGAAACACATGAATAGGAAATTCATCATCTGGTAATCAAATTACAACCACAGTAAGACATGATTTCATACCCAGTAGGGTAGCTAATATAAAGCAAGATGGGCAATATCAAATGTTGACAAGCATGTGGAACAGCTGCAGCTATATTACCTTTTTGCTGGGGGTATAAAATGGTACAACCATGCTGAGGACTGTTTAGCAGTTTTTTATAAAGTTAAACATACAGTTACCCTAAATCTATGCACTAGTTGGTATTTTCTCAAAATATACTACAGCATATGTACAGCCCTCCCACACACATATTTCTAATAAAAAGTCTTCATTAGCAGCCTTATTCATAATGGCCCCAAACTGGACATAATGTAATGCCTATCAATAGGTGTATAAACTACTTGTGGTATATTCATAGGATAGACTACTAGTCAGTGATGAAAAGAAATGCAGCAACAACATGACTCATGATTACAGCAACATGAGTAAATTAGAAAATATTGTGTGAGGAAAGGAATCCGGGCACATTCAGTATGATCCAATTTATATAAAGCCTAAGTAAAGGCAGGAAAGCTATGTGGTAATCAAAATAAAAATTTTCTCAGGGATGTGGGCGTGAAGAGGTTTGACCGGAAGGAAAGAACAAAGGCTCTATCTCATTTGATGGAAATGTTTGAAATGTTTTGAGTGGTAGTTACATGCATGTATAAAACTGTCAAAAATAACAGAAATGAACATTTAAGTTCTGTGCATTTGACTACACGTAAATCATACCCTTGATACAATATTACTTTACCAAAAAAGGAAAAGAAAGTCACCATAACAATAAAGACAGTAGTCTGTCACCACTTATCTTGAGGGTTCTGGCAAAATTTCCCATAAGGTAGGGACGGGGAGGGTGGAGAATACAGGGCTTTCTTTAACAAAAGTAATATCAGTTAAGATTTCAAATGATTGCTGTGGGCCATACAGTGGTAACAGTAAACAGATTACTACATTGAACATTCACTAAGACCTTATCTACTTTACACAGAAGAAACAGGTGGAAACTTAAACAACTTGGTAATGTCATAAGCTGTAAACAGTGAATCCAGGAATTGAACCTTGGTCTGACTTCAGAGTTCCTGCCTTTAACCACTGCTCTGGTCTTCCCTAAACTTCTTGTTCCTAACAGTGGAAAAATAGGCTTAAGCCCAACAGAAAAAATGGGCAAAAGCAAACCACAGGGATGTAAGTTAAAATACCTGAAATTTCTCTAAAGAATCATTCACACTAAGTTGAAATGAGAAAAATGCAAATTCAACAATAATGAGATACCAGGCAACACTCATAAGAACAGCAGCACTTGGAAAGGTGCATGATGCCAGCTGTTGCTGCAAATGTGGCGAGACAAGAACTTTGGGTCATTGACCATATCTATGTCCTCAGACATTTTGGAAATTATTCAGAAGGTACTTCCTGTAAGTAACTAGGCATATAGCTTATGACTGATCATTTCCATACCTGAGCACCTAGCTCTGAGAAGTTCTATAAGGGGATTTGTATAAAGTGGTTGATTGCAGTGTGTGTGGTGTGTGTGTGTATGTTATTGTAAGAAAAAGTTGAGGGACACTCAGTACGAGAATAGATTAGTAATATATTATGGATCCAATGAAATATATTATAGAAGCAATGGACTACACATAATATATAATATAAATAGATTCCAAAATATACTTTTAGAAAATAAAGAAGTAAAATGAGATTAAGGTGCAATAACATGTATGAAAGTCAAAGCTATACATGGCAAACAACACTATCCAGTATGCATATTTATGGACATACTCACATACTTTAGAGTGGACATCTATTAATGAGGAAGAGGGACACAAACAGTGATTAGGAGCAGAATAAAAAGTTTTAAAATAACAATCAGAGCCTTTCTTTAATCAATGATAACAATGCTAGGTAACAAAAATATGATAAACTACATTCAAGCTCCTTAAATTCAAAAACAGATCACTTTGAGGTTGAAGAAAAGTTACTGATCTCACTCTGACAAACAACTGTTGGATCCAGTTCTGTGCAAATACACATAAGGCAGCTCTAGGGAGTAAATCACATACCTCAAAACAGTGAGTTCCAAAGTGTGTGTGTATGTGTGTGTGTGTGCACTCACATGCATGTGCTACAGATGTGCTTTTTTCTAGAGAAATCCGTGCTATGAGGCAAAGTGGAGAGGAACCTGGAAATCTTTGTGGCTGAAACAGACCAGCAGCCCATCCAATCCCTGGGGATCATTAGTATAAGGGTACCCACATCTCCACAGAGACAAAGATTTGATTTAGATCACACGTTGCTGAAGTACATCCAGTGATGTTCTATGGAAACACTTATGTAGAGAAGGAGGTTAAGTGTGGGTCAAACTCCCTTCCTTACTTAAAAATGTTGACGTGTAAAGCTCAGTCTCTCCAGCAACACTGTTCTCACTGGCCAAGGACAGACAATGCTAGGAGAAGGAGTTGTTTCTGCCCTCTGACCCTTTTTCCTTGCTGGCTGATGAATTAACTGCAAACAGCATTGCCTTCGTTTTCTACAACAAAATATGCCAAACCATCTCATGCATAGGGCCCAGCATAACTTCATTCAGTTTAGACATCACACCTCTCTCTGAGCACTGACTGGCCTGAGGGTTGGTTTTATTTGAGATTCCTATGATGATCTGTGCTTTCTAATGGATAACATCTCACATATGAGGCTACTATCAATTTAAGGACAAACGACAGTCATTCGAATAAATGAAGGAAGGAAGGAATGAACAAAAGATTGAATGAAGGAAAGAACACAATATTTCATGTCCAATTTTATGACACACATCAGACACAACAGATCTTTTTCTACTTAGAAGACACCTGAAAACGGTAGAAACCAGAAAGCACAGAACAAAAGCAGCATTAGCAGGTTAGAGCCATCTGCAAAACAGGGTGGTTAAGAACACAGTACCTTAGTCAAGTTTTGAAAGAGGAAAGTGCTAAACCACTGCCTAAAAAAGTCCAAATGGAGGCAATAAGGGCTTCGCATCAGTAGGAGTACTAACTGCTTTGAAGTGGCTTTGGAGAGTTTGTCTCTCATATGTTATCATTGTAGTTCATACTGATTCATTCTCTGTAGTTGAATTATCTTTAAAAAAAATTATTGTGCATTTTTATGGCAATAGCCAATCATGCATATCATTAGTGTGCATAGCAAGGAGTTTAAGACAAGAGAAGACTGATGGCTTTTCAATTATTGATGTAAATGAATTGCCAAGCGCAGCTAGTTTAAGAAATGCAATAAAGATCAAAAGTCAAATCTCTGGCTCTGTGCACACACACACACAACCTCACTAAACAACCTCATTATTTCATCTTAGCAATAAGTGAAGAAGGCAATTAAGTTACTTAAGATTTCAGACACCTCTGAAAATTTATCTCACAAAATGAAATAAAAAAACCCAGAACATTTTCTCTGGCGTTTAAAGGAGGGATTTAAATGCCAGAATTTCAAATGTATAGGGTGCTTCAGAGGTCATCACATCCAACCCCGTCCTGCCAGTGCCTCAAGGTCAGTGTCACCATCTCTGATCAGATATTGGCTCTGTCTAGAGGTTGGTGGCAAGTGTTGCCCACAGAAGGGAAGCCACTTTATGTGGAAAGCAAGCTCACCAAATTAAGAAACCGATTATTTGCCCACATATAATGTGGTTTCCCCACAGATTTTCTGGGTTTCCCTGAGCAAATTATTCTCTCTAAGCATCATTATTTTTCATCTCTGAAATGGAAATGATAGTAGTATTAGCTTATGGGATTGTATTAGACACTTAAATGATAGCACATACTGCAAAGTATCAACCAGTTCTTTTTTTTTTTTAACATCTTTATTGGAGTATAATTGCTTTACAATGGTGCGTTTCTGCTTTATAACAAAGTGAATCAGTTATACATATATGTATGTCCCCATATCTCCTCCCTCTTGCATATCCCTTCCACCCTCCCTATCCCACCCCTCTAGGGGGTCACAAAGCAGGAGCTGATCTCCCTGTGCTATGAGGCTCAACCAGTTCCCTAGGTTTATGTAGTTGCTGTGTGTTTCTGCTGGTAAAATTCACCTTTATTTCAGGGCTGTGGGAACAAACTGGGCCACAACATTAGCATCACCCCAAAGCGCCACAATGAATCCCTGCTCTCCACACTCAGTACAGTCCTCTGTATGACTTAGCAACTCTCACTTCGCTTTAATCAATTTTGTTTTCCGTTGCTTTCAGTATCATTCCAAAGTTTAAATCCTCAAGCTGCCATCTCGTACCATCCATTTTACATCCAGTAGATACTATTAGTTCCTAAATCATGAAGAAACTTAGGAGGTCGGATATCACCTATACCGATTTCCTGTGTACCCATTAACAACAAATACATTTATATCCTTTGCAGCTTTGCCCTTTTGCTTCCAGTCTCAGAGGACCCCTTTTCAGGATCAACCAATGATCTTATACATGCTCTTTATGCCACCTCTTCCCCAAATCCAAAATCATCTTGAGCCAATATATTCATTCTGAGCTCTCAACCCAAATAACTACATATCATTTGGGAATCTCCACCTGGATGTTGCATAGGAAACCCATATTTACCATGTTTCAAATGGAATACCAATTTCTATCTCTAACCAAAGCTCCTATGTTCATGTATGGGAATGTATCTGGCTACTCAAGCCATATACCTCTATGTCATCCTTGAGATCTCCTTTTCCATATAACTGGCATCCAATTGCAAAGCTATTTTAGTTTAAAATTTTAAACTATTTCTTGAATCTATTTACTTATTTCCAACCTAACAGATAATTATCCTAATTCAATCCATCTCTACCATGAGAACAACTGCAATAAATTAATGGCTGGTCTTCTTGACTCCCATCTTGCTACTTTAAAATCTAATCTCCATGCCACACTAAGTGTTACATTTCTAAAGCACTTATCCAACAGCATTCCAAGGGTAAGCCTTTTATGATCTGGCCCTGCTTACCCCTTAAGCTACATTTCTCTGCATTATCCTCTCACGAACTCTGCTGCTGTCAGACTAAGCTTCATGCAGTTCCACTCTGCTGACTTTAGTGGTTTTGCACCATTTGTCTTCTGCTGTCTTTGGCTGGCTCCTATTACTATCCTCAATATATCAGCCTCCTGGAATCTTTCTACCACTCCAGACAGCGTTGGATGCCCCTGTTCTGTGCTTTCATATTACTCTCAATTATAGTTTTCTCTTTTTTCTTTCCCATTGAGGTGTGAGTTTTCTAAGGGTAGGAGGAACCAATGGGAAATGGAAGATGAAGTCATAAATTATTTTTTTAGAAAGGGTGGGTCTAAACGGCTATTAGTATAAACTGCAGGCATATTTATGTGTTTTGGACCATGGGTCTGGATACAGTCACCCAGCATATCATAGAAGGGGAAAATGGGCTGTGGACAGGACCCTGGGGAAAGCTACCAAGGTCCCTTTATATGTCACCAAGGCCATGAAAAAGCAGGAAGTGCAATTTTCAGGTACACATGAGATTTCAGGGTGAAAAGAAACCCACAGAGAATTATGGAGAAGAGGTGTAAGGCAAAGGGATCTTAATGTGCTGAAGTGAGCTCACATTTGTAGAGCTACAGCTAATCCATAAAGAGAATTATCTGCCTGCAGTTTGTAAGGATGACAAAATATGAGAAGCAAAATCAAGGGCATTGAAGTTTAGTGTGGTATTTAAACTGTGTAAATACAGAAGCATCTTATTAGGATGCATTTGTCAGGAGAAGGAAGTGAATGTAAGAAGCAAAACAAACCAAAATTGCCCATCAAGACCAAGAAAATAAGGTGCAATTAATGATTCACAAAATATACAAAGAATTAATTTGGTCCTTTAACAAATCCTTTATATCAGATAAAATTGGACTGAAAAATCACAGTGTATAAAGCATGAGTGTTAAAGGACCTTTTGTTCTGAGCTGCACCTCACACCAGAGCCTTGAGATTCCTTGATTTATTAATAGCAATGGGTTTATTTTTATACAGGTTAAATCACCTGTTGTTAGAATGTGGTTCTGGGTCATTACACAGTGAATTTTAATAAATTAAACCTGCTGTCCTTTTCAAAAACAACACATGGGTCAACAGCTATGATTAAGTTGTCTATATTAATAAGTGGTTAATTTCTAGGATAATTACAGTTTCTTCTAAGTAATTTGTATAAATGGGAAATGTCTTTAAATAGTTCTAAGTTATTTATATCCTCACCTTTGATATGTCCTGTGTGATCATATATCTGTGTATGGATACCCAGTGGTTCTAACTTCAATATTTAACTCAATACCCTGTCCCTTTTTTTCAGTAAGGGAGCAGTATGACATAGTGGTTAAAGGCACAGCCAAACAAACTGCCTGGGTTAGAATCCCAGCTCTGTATCTTGCTCTTTGACCTCAGGCCTGTTGTTAATCTCTGTTGTGACTCAGTTGCTCATTTGTAACTTGGAAATAATAATAGTACTTATCCATTAGAATTATTCTAAATATTAAATAGGTTAATATATTTATAAAGTGTTATACAGGGAAAATATTTTGTAAGTTCTTAGAACAGAGTCTGGTACAGGATACGCACTTAATAATTTAACTATTACAATTTCAGTCATTCTAGTCCCTGTTTTACATTGAGCAATATTGCTTGCTTGTTCTCTTGTTATGGCTATTTCCTTCATAATAAGAAGGTAATTAGGTAATAAGGGGGAAAGTAAAACAGAAAATACAATAATAAAATAACAAAGGTGGAAACTATAACATAAATGTAGTTTATATAACATATTATTATAGTACTAGCACTTAACGTCATTTTCTTCAAACTCAGGTAAAATATAGCTTTTGAACTTGGATATGTTCTATTTCAAATTCTGAATTGCTGAAGGAGACAGATTATCCTTTTTACCTGATGGCTTGGAGGGAAGGCAAAACATTATTTTATTTTATTTTATTTTGAGGAAAATAGGAAAAGCCAATTTTCCAAGCTCTGAGGAAAAGTGTCTGGTTGCATTGAGATAGGGAGATATTCACTGAGCCTGAGTCATATCCTTTGACCTCTGTGAAATATCATGTTTTCTAGAATTCCACCATCTAGAAGCTAGTGATGAGGCTGGATGTGACTCACCTTGTCTCCTTGTGAATCACACCCAGCCTTATCGTTAGCTTCTAGATAGTAGACGTGGAGTTCCTAAGTTGATGCTCGCTTAAGGTGTATTTGAGTGCCTATAAGTTACCAGAAAGCTGCTAGATGCTGGGAATACAAAGATGAACAACATGTGAATGTCTCTGACCTCAATTTTTTTTCCAATTACTGGGGGAAGGTCACAGAGCTGGCTACAGAGCTGGGATGTGTGAAAATATAATTCCAACAGCAGAACCATGGGAGAGGATTGCTGGGTGAAAACGGTTTGTACCAAATGCTTTTAAAGCACATGAAGTGAATGATTAAATTCATCGCAGGAGGGGGAATACTGAGAACTGGGTATTTGTATAAGACTTAACCAATTGAATGATGTTTTAAATTGGTCTTTGAAATAATATTCATTTTCTCAGGCTGAGGAGAATGATATTCTAAAACACATCACTCAGAAGCTTCAAAAACCATTAGGCTACATGAGGACATTCAGAGAGTGAAATCTGGAGTCCAGTGGAGACCAGGCTGAAGGTACCCAAGGACCTGGTTGTAAAGGTGAAGAGTTCATGAGACAAAGAGAGTCTACTTTGTCCTGTAATCACGAAGGAGATACATATGATTAAGAATCAGAATCATATGACACATTTTCATTTTAGAAAAACTACCTGAGAGGAAGCAAAGAGACTGATCAGGAAACTCTAAGAGAAAAGAACTTGAACCAGAGCACTGTCAGATGGAATGGGAAAAAGGAGAACTGATTGGAGAGGTGTATACATTGTAAAAGTAAGAGGACTCAGTGGCCAATTAGATGGAGAAATGTGGTGTAAGAAAGAGACTAGGATGACCCCATGATTTCTAGTGGAATGATTAGATTATGTCTTTAGAGATCAAAACAGCAGATTTGTGAGAAAAGATGAAGATGTTGGTTTTGACCACAGTGAGTGTGAAGGGTCTACAGGACATTGTAGAGCAGACAGATGTTTATGAGTTGTGGAAATAAGATTCTGGAGCACAGGGAGAATTCTGGTTTCATGGTAGAGATTCAGAACATAGGTGTCTAAGTGTTACATATGTGAAGTCAGATGAAAATAAAGAAGTGAGGGAAAAGAATGAGAGCTTATGAATGTAAAATTCAAGGTGTAAAAATGAGATCTAAATAGAAAATAAGATGGAAATGAAGTGGCCGGAGAGAGAGGAGGGGCTGATGACTCACAAGCTAAGTGAGGCATTTTAAGATGACAGAGCCTTGTTGGGGTATCACATTTTCCGGAGAAGTCAGGTAAGAAAGTTTGAAAAGAAGCCGATACACTTAACATTTCAGATATCAGTTTCACTGGATGAATGGGTGGTGGGGTTGAGGTATAAATTGGAGCTTAAAAAATAAAGACAAGGGGTTTAAATTCAAGATTTGTATAGCACAAGGAAAAAGAGGGGTATTTTACTTAGAACAAAGAGATAAACTCAAATGTGTGAAGGTGTGCTATAAATTATAAACACGCTATATAGGGCAACCTTACTGAAGCCAACTCACCCTCTGCTGATTGGAACTGACCAAAGACGCTAAAAAACCATGTCTTCTGTTTAACTTCATGTGTGTCTTTTAGGGTTATGAACAAGGTCTAGGAAAATCAACAGGGTTCTAATTTTCCATGTTTACCTCCATTTCTAATACCTCTGTAAAGGTCTCCCGAGGGATACAAACCTCTTAATAGCCGGATCATCCAGTCCTGGGGTTTATTACCCCAGCATTGTTCTCTACTGGTTAACACCCCCCGCCCCACCCCCAGCCATGGAAGTCTCTAGCTTCTTTTGTTTCCCACACAGCCTCATACTTAATGAGGTATGCATTTCTTGTTTAAATTCTAAAGTTTGTTTATTGAAAACAAAGAGAACAGAAAACAAGCAATACTAAGTGCTGACAAGTCCCTGGAGGCATGTGGTTCTCTTGTTCTTTAAAAGCTCTCCATAGCCTTTGTGGAATTAACCAAAGTTCATTCCAGAGACAAATAAAAAACACAGTTCTGTAGTGACAATTCCATTCACCTTTAAAGAAAAAAAAATCAAGAAAACAAGAATAACTTAAAAGTCTAAATGTTTGGTTTCAGGCTATATTTTAATTTTTGTTCCCCTCCAATCAATCTAGAAAACCTATTTTAACTTTTAAAATATAAGACTATGCAATATCAAAGGAAGAAACTAACCTAAAACACCAGAGTCTAACCATTGAAAAAACAGGCCTTCGGATGATGGGATTGTTGTGCCTGTGATTTATATTAAGGAAAAATAAAATCAATTTCATTGAAATTACCTGTTTATAAAACCCTGTTTGGATCCTATACAAACTGATTTCTTATAAAAATGACATCTTTTTCCTGTGAAGAAAGGCTGGGAAGTGATTTTATGCCATTTAGAAACAAACATATGTTCTTAACTAAAGTTTATACAGGCATTCTGTCTCTAAACTGACCAGGGCATTGTCAATACTTCCCTGAGGTTTCTGGAGATTATTTCCGGTACTGATTCTCATCCCCTTCAGACAAGCTGAGCACCAGTTTTGTGAAGTACCTACAACACTATCCTCAGCATTAAGTCTGCATATGGCTCCAGAGTTTTGTTCACATCTTGCTAGGCTATAACTTTCTCTCTCATTCCCTTTAGTCTGTATGACAGACACACTGAACATGTATGTAAAATATAACATGTTGACCCAGAATTCTTCAACTGCTTATTCTCCCAGAGGAACTTCAGAGTTTAACTGTCAAGTAACAACTACAACAAAAACAGGGAAAAACACATTTGTAATATTCATAGTTCTTGTTCAAAAAAAGTGAAATACTTGCCTATTTATTCACCACCACCTTTTCTGTGGTTTTTTTTTTTTTTTTGTAGTTTTCTTCATTTAGGACCCAAATCTTTCTAGGAATGCTTATTTCTAGTTGTTATAATGTTTTGTCCATGCTTGAGGAATGGCATTTCACCTTCTCATTGACTACTGGAGTTACACAGAAAGCTGCTGATTTTTTACATAGAGACTTTTTATCTTTAACACTTTATGATTTACAGAAAAATTGTGAAAATAGGGCAGAGAGTGTCCATATATCCTGCATCCAGTTTCCCCTATTGGAACACCTTAAATTAGTATCGTACATTTTTTACAGAAAATGAATGAGTATTGATGTTATTATTATCTAAAGTCCTCAGCTTTTACCCAATGTCCTTTTTGTGTTCCAGAATCCTATCTAGATGCCATATTACATTTTATTATCATCTCCTTAAGCTCCTCTTGACTATGACTGTTTCTCAAACTTTCCTTGCTTTTGATGACCTTGACAGTTTAGAAAAGCACAGGTCAGCGTTTTGTAGAATGTTCTTCAATTGAGATGTCTGTGATGTTTTACTCATGATTAGCCTCGGTTTATACAATCTGAGGAGAAGGATCACAGGGGTAAAGTGCCGTTCTCTTCACAGTATACCAGGAGCACATACTGTTAGTATGCCTTAACAAAGTTCAGTGATGCTAACCTGACCACCTGGCTGAAATAGTGTTTGTCAGATTTCTCCACTGTAAAGTTACTCTTTGTCCCTCCTTTCCATACTGTACTCCTTGGAAGGGAGTCACTATGCTGAGTCCACTCTTGAAGAGTGAGGAGTTATAGTCTACCTCCTTAGGGGCAGAACATCTACACAAATAATTTGGAATTGTTTGGTGTAAGTGATGTGTCTCATCTCCCTATTTCTTTATTTACTCAATTACTTATTTATATCAGAATGAACATGAGGATATTTATTTTATACTTTGAATTATCAACCAATACTATCTTTTTTAAGTACCCCATATTTTCCAGGATTGGCCATTAAGAGCTCTTTCTGATGGCTCCTATGTCCCTTTAATGCACTCCTAGCATTGTGCTGTTTTCTGGCACTAGAAGGTGGTAGGGTGATAGACAGATAGATAGATGACAGATGATAGATAGACAGATAGAGAGATAATAGACAAAGATAGGAGTATCTATCTAAATCTATCAACCATCTATATCTCTATGTCTATCTATCTATTATCTATCATCTATCTAATCTACTATCTATCTATCATCTGTCTATCTTGCCTCAGTCTTAGAATCAGCCATTTTCCCAAGAAGTCCTGATTCTTTGTATTAGAGAATGGTATTAGGAACCAAGATCTGAGCACTTACTGTGCTTATGGCTACTGAGGTGTAGTTGAGTCTAGATACTCTTAGCTAAGAGAACAGAAACATATACTTGTACACACTAATGTTTGTATATACACAGATCTATAAATACTCCAGTATGTTAACCATCTGCTAAACTAAGTTCATACTGATGTCTCCAACTCTAAACCATTACCATGTGGATTATTCTAGCCTCTATCCCTTGTTTACTTGTTATCTCCAATTCCAACTCTGAGAAACCTTGGTTCTACTTTGCCATCTATTTACTTAATTGTTCAAATCCAGTATACACGTATAGCAGTATTGGAAGTATTAGCCGGTACCCCTATGGGAAACAGCTTTTAACTAAAATGCAGTGCTTATTTGCAGTTCCTTTTGGCTTTAGACTCACCTATTCATATCTGAAGTTACTTAGGCCACTGCTTATTCCCTCTACCCTCTTCAGTGAGGTTCTTTCATAAATGTGTAATATAGATAGATAATTTTGTCACATTCAACTTTCCATTTTAGGACCCTCTGACTGCATAAGTATATTTTCTTTTCAATTTGCATGCATTAAGTTTCATTCTTTCTACTGTAAAGTTTTATAGGTTGTGAAATACATAGTAACATATAATTAATGTTATAGTATCACACACAATAGTGTCATTGCCCTAAAATAATCTCCTGTGCTTCATCAATTCAACCTTCTCTCCTAAACCCTAAAGTCTTAAAATCACTGACATCTACCAGCATTATAGTTTTGCTATTTCCAGAATGTCATATGTAGTCTTTTACGACTTCACTTAGCAATATGAATTTAAGATCCATCCATGTTTTTCGTGGCTCGATAGCTCATTTCTTTTTTATGACAGGATAATATTTCATTGACTAGACATACCTCAGGTGAGGTATGTCTGCAGTCACCTCTGCAATCACTCGTTGCAGAGCACCTTGATTGCTTCCAGCTTGCAGCAGGTGGAATTTATGAATAAACTGCAATAAACATTTTTATGCAGGTTTTTGTGTGGACATAAGTCTTCAGCTCATATGGGTAAATGCCAAATACCAGGATTCTTGGATCACATGTTGAGTTTATGTTTACCTTTGTAAGAAACTACCAAACTGTCTTCCAAAGAGGCTTTCTTATTCTGTTTTACATTCCCACCAGGAACCTATGAGTGTTACTATTGTGCTGCACCCTTGCCAACAATTTCTATCGTCAGGGTTTTTTTGTTGCTTATGTGCGGGTGTTTTCTGTGTGTGTTTTTGTTTGTTCTTTAGTCATTCTAATAAGTATGTAGTGGGATCTCATTGTTATTTCAATTTAAACTCCATAATGAGACATTATATTGGGTATATTTTCATATACTTACTTATATGCTATTTATATATCTTTTTTTGGTAAAGTACCTGTCTGGATTTTTTTTTTTAAGTATTTTATTTATTTATTCATTTAATTTATTTGGCTGCATCAGGTCTTACTTGTGGCACGTGGGCTCAGTACTTATGGCACGCAGGCTTAGTTGCATGTGGGATCTTAGTTCCCCAAACAGGGATTGAACCCATGTCCCCTGCATTGGAAGGCAGATTCTTAACCACTGGACCACGAGAGAAGCCCCTGCATGGATGTTTGACTCATTGTTAATTGAGTTGTTTGTTTTCTTGTTGCTTTAAGAATTCTTTGTGTATTTTGGACACAAGTCCTTTATCAGAATGTGTTTTGGAAATATTTTCTCCCAGTTTGTGGCTTGTCGTTTTCATTTTCTTAGCAGTGTATTTTGTAAAACATAGTTTTTTTTAATTTAAATAAAGTCAAACATCAATTTTTAAAATGAACTATGCTCTTGATGTCACATCCAAAATCACTGTTAAATCCAAATTTATGTACATTTCTCATTTCTCTTATAAATTTTATAGTTTTGCACTTTACATTTAGGTCTATGATCCATTTTTAATTAAATTCTGAAAAAGGTATGATGTCTGAGAGAAGGTTTTTTGTTTTGTTTTATTGTTTTTTTCAGATGGACATCTAATCATTCCAGCACCATTTGTTCAAAAGCCAATCCTTTCTTCATGGAATTTCTTTTGATTCTTTTTCAAAGATCAGTCACTGTATTTAGTTAGGTATATTTCTAAGTTATCTATAGTGTTCCATTGATCTGTGTATCTATTCTTTCCCCAATATCACACTCTCTTGATTATTATTTCTTTACAGTAAGTATTGAAATCTGGTAGTGTGAGTCCTGCAAGCTTTTTGTCCCTTTTTAGTATCGTATTGGCTCTTCTGGGTCTTTTACCTTTCCATATATACTTTAAGTTTAGTTAACTGATACTTACAGAATAGCTTGCTGGAATTTTGATGTGATTGCATTAAATCTATAGATCAGGTTGGGAAGAATTGACATTCTAACAATATTAAGTCTTTGAATCCATGAACATGGAATGTCTCTCCATTTATTTAAATTTTATTTAATGTCTTTCATCATAGCATTGCAGCATATAATCCTGTATATATTTTGTTAGATTTATAACTAAGCATTTCTTTTTCTTCTTTTTTACTAGTTGCCAGAGATTTTATCATAAATAAATGGGTGTTAGATTTTGTCATCCCCTCCCACCTTCCCACCCCCTGCATCTATTGATATGATCATGTGATGTTTTTTCTTTAGCTTGTTGATGTTATAGATTACACTGATTGACTTTCAACAAAATCAAAAGTTTTTTTTTTTTTAAATAATCAATATAATGATAAAACTCTAGCCAGGCCAAACAAGAAAAAAATGGAAAAGACATAAATTACCAATATCAGAAATGAAAGAAGAGACATCAATACTCATACCATGGACTTTAAAATGATAATAACAGAATCCTTTGAACAACTCTATGCCTACACATTCAATAACCTAGATGAAATGAGCCAATTCCTTGAATGACGCAAACTATCAAAACTCACACAAGCAGAGATAGATAGTCTAGATAGGCATCTACCTATTAAATGAATTGGATCAAATATAAATAACCTTCTTCTCCATTAAAACACCAGGCCCATATAGTTTCACTGGTGAATTCTACAATCACTTAAAGAAGATGTGATACCAGTTCCCACAATCTTTTCAAGAATATAGTAACAGAGAGAACATTAAAATTCATTCTATAAGGCCAGCATTACCCTAAAACTAAAAGTAGATAAAGACATTACAACAAAGGAAAACTGTAGACCAATATCTCTCATGAATATACATGCAAATACTCTCAACAAAACATTAGCAAGTCATATCCAAAAATGTATAGAAAGAATTACACACCATGACCAGGTAGAATTTATTCTAGGTATTCAGGACTGGTTCAACACTTGAAAATAGGATACCATCTAACTTTTCTTTTTTTTTTTTTTAATTATATAAGACATGTCACTCTTTTGCTTTGAGGCACTGAAGATTTCTCCTCTATCATTGAAGGCTAATGATTTTACAAGGATGTATAGCATAGCAAAATAGAGCAGTATTTTCAAGAAACTTATAGTAAGAAGGATAAACCTTGGCTACTAGAGCTAAGGATAGGTCACTAAGAGTAATGGGTCCTTAATGTGTGCCATGTTGTTAAGTAAATAGGCCCAGAATAACACCTAGCTTTTCATTTACTTACAAAAGATAAGGTTTATAATCAGAGAGAGTCAGTATAGGCAGATGTTGAAGAGTTATTATTTTGAGATCAGTGGTGGTATTTTTACTTTCTGGGTTCCATTGGATTGGTTCTCAGATGTTTATTTAGAAAAAAAAAAAAAAAAAAAAAGATGCTTTGCTGGTTCATACATGTTTGGTACCCACTTTTACAATAGATAGTTGACTCATCTTGAGTAATTTTGAATAATATGGGATATATCTTTAGATAATGTCCTCCCTCCAATGACAGTTGACAACTGAGATAATAAACAGTAGTTTGAAAACATCGGAGCTTTTCTTACTTTGTGAGAAGCTCTACGGTCATTATCAGTCAGGAGATAGGTAGAGTTGGTGCTAAATTTTCCAGATCAATGGAACATAAGAAGTAGTCATCCGTATTTTGGAGCAGAGAATTTAAGAGTTTGATATAAGATTCTGAAGAAATAGGATAGAATTTCATAAATCATAACTTGAAGCATAATTTTCCAGTTAAACTGTTGACTTTTTCTCAAGTGAAAGCAACTAAGTTGTTTGGATATGCTTATCCATAGGGGTCTTAAAGAAAGCCGAACATAAATCTACTATAGTAAAGAATTTGGCTACAGCTTGATCCAAAGTGTATTGTTTAGTTTAGGTATTACTGAGAAGCAAGGTATAACTATTTGTTAATTGCTTTGCATATCTATGACAAATCTATAGCCTTAAAAATCAGGTGTTTTTTTTTTTATTAGCTTAGCATATTACAAGCACTAGTACAAAGGTACAGAGATATTTTTCCTAGTATCTTTCTCAATTTTTTTTTTTTTCCGGTTACTGTTGACTGGAGACTTTCCTTGGCTTTAGTTTTAAAATATTGGAAAGCTTAGGTAACAAGTTACAAGTATTAAATTGGACTCTTATGGGCTCTGCTCCAAATATTCTGCCTAAGACTTGGAGTTTTTGCTTATAGGGATTCTGAGACCACAGCTAATTCCTTGGTTATTTCTTGAATTATACATAGTATAAGTCTACTGACTTCCAGATTAGCTATAATTTGATTGTATGTTGGAGAATTTTCTGGGACTTATAAAAATAGTTCTCCTTCAGTACATTTTATCTGGTAGTTCCATTTACAAATACTACTCTACCTATTAAATGTGCAGGTTTTTATCAAACAGAAGAGGAACTGTTCTCCTGTAATAGTTCTAAAGTAAAATTTTCATGTTGAGACATGGAGAAGCACTTAGGATAGCTAGAATTCTCCCTCTTTGAGTGAATTTAGTAATCAAAGGGATATGATGTTCTGTTAGTGGGGTTAATGATAGATACAGTGACATGTAAAATAAGAAAACTATTGATATATAGCTGTAACCTAATCAAAACTATCCATACGTCTTTTTTTTTTTTAATGGAACACTTTCATAATTTTGAATAGATACAAGAAGGAAAGACATCCAGGGTTAAAACAAAAGTTACATGGAAGTAAAGAAAGCAGAATAAATAAACACATTATTGCAAGGGTAATGATGTGTAATGCACCTCCAAATCAATAGGTCTAATTATATTTGATGAAGACTTATATACATATAGGCCTTAGAATAACAAAATAAATTCATAAAGTAAAAAAATTATATATTTATCTTTGAATCAATTGTATTAAATTCATTGTTTTCATTCATTCAGTTTTACTTATGTTTCAAAATAATTGATATGCTAGTTACAATCTGAAAATGCAAGAAAACAATTCCATTAACAACATCATAAAAATAAAGTATTTAGGAATAAATTTAATAAAGGAAGTATAAGCTTTGGCTACCAAAACCATAAAACATTGCTGAGAGAAATTGTCACAGATCTAAATAAATGGAGAGACTTTCCATGTTCATGAATTGAAGAACTTAATATTAAAATAGCAATTCTCTCCAAATTGATGTATAGATTTTATGAAATCCCTATATAAATCTTAGTAAGATTTTCTGCTGTAATTGATAAGCTTATCTTAAACTTTATATGGAAATGCAAGACCCAGAGTAGCCAAAAACTCTTTAAAAAGAAAAATTTGGGGAGACTTATGCTGCCTGATTACCAAGTATATTGTAAAGCCACAGTAATTAAGTAGTGTAGTATTGGCATACAGATGGCCATATCGATTGATGGAGTTGAATTGATAGTCTACAAATAAACTGTTAAATTTATGGTTAATCAATTTTTAACAGAGGCCAAGACAATTCAATGAGAAAGAATAATCTTTTCAGCAAGCAGTGTTGGGATAATTGGATATCCACATGCAAAACCAAACAAACACACACAAAAACTTAAATTCCTTACCTCATGCCACATACAATTATCCACTCAAAACAAATAATATATCTAAATGTAAGAACTAAAACTATAAATTTTTAAGAAGAAAACATACGAGAAAACCTTCTTTTATTTATTTTTTTGGCCACGCCACGCAGCATGCAGGATCTTAGTTCCCCAACCAGGGATCGAACCTGCCCGCCCCGCCCCTGCATTGGAAGCACAGAGTCTTAACCACTGGACCACTAGGGAAGTCCTGAGAAAATCTTCTTGACCTTAAATTAGGTAAAGAGTGTTTAGATACAACACCAAAAGCATGAGCCATAAAATAAAAATGATACATTGAACTTCATAAAAGATAAAATTGTACTTATAATTATGCCATTAAAATAAAATATTATAGAGTACTAGGAGAAAATATTCACGAATCTTATATCTGATAAAAGACTGGTATCTAGAATATGTAAAGAATACTTAGAACTCAATGAGAAGACAAAGTATCCAATTAAGATTGGCTAAAGCTTTTGAATATATATTTCACAAAATAAGACATACAGATGGCTAATAAGCTTTTGAAGTGTACTTATGATCATTAGTCATTGGAGAAATGTAATTTAAAACCACAATGAGATACACCCACTGTAATAAAAAGACATACAATGTCAAGAGTTGGTGAGGATGTGGATAAACTACAACTACCATTGTTTTGAACACACATTTCCAGTTTCTTCTACATATTAGTACTCATAAAACCCAGCAATTTCATTCCTAAGACTCTAACAGAGAAAGGAATACATATATCTACACAAAGACCTGGATGTGAATGTTTATAGCAGCATCATCATTATTATAGCCCAAACTGAAAACAATCCAAATATCCATCAACTGGGAAGTGGATACGGCAAATATGGCACATGCATACCATTAAAAAATATTCACTAATAAAAAGGAATATTTGAAATACTGATCAAGCTACAATATGGACGAACCTCAGAAACATCATGGTCAGTAAAACAGATCTCTCTCTCTCACAACACACACACACACACACACACACACACACACACACACACACACACACACTATGTAATTGATGATTCCATTTATATGAAATATCCAGAAAAGGGGAATTTGCACTTGCAGAAAGCAAATCTTTGGTAGTTTGGGCTTGAGTGGGGAGTGAGGTTTGTCTGAGAATGGGGTCATGGGGATTTGGGGGAGTGATGGAATTGTTCTAAAACTGAGTTGTGTTGATGGTGTTAAAATTATAAACTTAATAAAAATCACTGAATTATATTCTTAAAGTGGGTGGCTCAATTTTATGGTATATAAATTATAGTTCAATAAATTGTTAAAATAACGTACTAGGTATAATATTTTCTCTCTTTTAAAATATAAACTATTTGAAGATAGGCTAATTTTATGATACTTAAGAACAGAGAAATTATCACATATATTCTAGAGAAGTCTTGCCAGAATTTCGTCATTTAGTCTTTTCAAATAATGAATTTGGTTTTCTAAACTAACTTTATTATGTTTCTTTGTATATTACTTCATTAACTTAAAATATCTTTATTGATAAATTAATATACAAAATTCAGCCTGTTATAGTCTAAAACTCAGTGTGGTCTTTAGTATACTGACAGAGCTGTGCAACCATCACTATGGTCTAAGTTTAGAAAATTTCCTTCATATCAAAAAAAACCCCGCATATTCATCATTAGTCACTCCCCATACTTTCCCTCTCTCTCCTAGGCAAAGCAACCACTAATCTATTTTAGGTCTTTATAGATTTGCCCATTCTGGACATTTTGTATAAATAGAATCATACAATACATGATCTTTTGTGACTTGCTTCTTTCATTTAGCATATTTCAAGGTTCATCAAAGTCATAGCATGTATTAGTGCTTCACTGCTTTTTATGGGAAATAACATTCCATTTTATGGATATGCCACATTTTATCTTTCAATTGTCAGCTGATACATATTTGAGCTGTTTCCACTCTTTAGCTATTATGAATTATGCTGCTATGAACATTCATGTACAAGTTTCTGTGTGCACTTATCTTTTCAATTCTCTTGGCTATACACCCAAGAGTGAAATTTCTGGTTTATATGGCAACTCTATGTTTAATTTTTTGAGGAACTGACAAACTGTTTACCAAAGTGAATACACCAGTTTGCTTTCCCATTAACATTGTTGGAAGATTCTAATATCTCAGATTCTTTGCCAACACTTGTTATTGGCCTGTCTCTGATTGTAGCTGTCTTTGTGAGTGTGAAATGTTATCTTACTGTGGCTTTGATTTGCATTTCCCTATGACTAATGATGGTGAGAAACTTTTCATGTGCTTATTAACCACTTGTATATATTATTTGGAGAAATGTCTATTCAAATGCTTTATCTGATTTTTTGAGTCACTTTAAAAAAATTGTTGAGCTGAAAGAACTTTTTGTTTATTCTAGATACAAGTCTCTTAACAGATATATAATTTATAAATCTATTTTTCATATTTTGTTAGCTTTTTCTTTTTTTCTTTTTTTCTTTTTTTTTTTTTTTTGCAGTACGCGGGCCTGTTACTGTCATGGCCTCTCCCGTTGCGGAGCACAGGCTCCGGACACACAGGCTCAGCGGCCATGGCTCACAGGCCCAGCCACTCCGCAGCATGTGGGGTCTTCCCAGACCGGGGCACGAACCCGTGTCCCCTGCATCGGCAGGCGGACTCTCAACCACTGCGCCACTAGGGAAGCCTGGTTGTCTTTTTCTTGATTGTATCCTTTGAAGCACAACATTTTTTAGTTTTGAAGCAGCTCAATTTATCTATTTTTTCTTATTATAATTATGATTTTAGTGTTATAGCTAAAGAAACTTTGCCTAACCTAAGGTTATGAAAATTGCACCCATTTTTTTCTAAATGTATTGTTTTATATTTACATTTAGGTCCTTGATTCTTTTTAAGGTAATCGTTGTATATGGTGTAGGATAGGGGTCCAAACCCATTTTTTTGCATGTGAATATCCAGTTGTCTCAGCACTATTTGTTGAAAAGACTGTTCTTTCTCCCATTTAATTATCATGATACCCTTTGTTGAAAAATCAGTTTTTGATGATATGTGTATGGATTTATTTCTGGACCCTTCAATTCTATTTCATTTATTTATATATCTATTCCTACTTAATTATTTCAGTATTTTTTAACTTGTTACATTGCATTTATTTTACTTTCTTAACATTTATTCTGTTGAATTCTTTTAGTTTTTAAGTATAGTGATTAGCTAATTCATTTTCAAATATTCATACAATACTAAAATGCATTTAAGGCTATGAGTTTGCTTCTAATTTCCACTTTCCTGGAATCTGAATAAGTTAAACATTTTTAAAAAACAAAAACAATACAAACATCTAACAATTTTTACTTTGGTCTTTGTTTTAACCTATGGACTATTTAGAATACTGCTTTACTGTATTCACACATATTTTGTTTATTTGGCTTTCATTTTATTGTTGATTATTGTTTTTCTTTTTTTAATTCCAGTAATAGATATGTTCTATATAATCTTAATCCATGGGAATCTGTTGCAAATATATCTTACTTATAAAAGACTACCCTATGAATAGTTTTCTGACCATTGCTTTGAAAGCTTTCTGAGGAACACTTACCCGGAAACAGATTGTAAACCGTCTTTAGTTACTAGAGATTCTGCAGTGTCTTAGGAAAATTATTCACAGTTCCAGCACCAAGGAATATTTTCCTGGGCATGTAACTGATATTCCCTATGGCTTGGGGCCTTGAGGTTCACCTCCAGCTTCACTACAAGAAGTAAACATGGATCCAGAGTTCAAGCTTTGTACGGTACATGGATCTGATGTGGATATTCTTTGGCATTTAATCTCCAGGCCCTAATGGTGATGTCAGAACCCCTAGGGCAAAGCAGCCTCATCTCTCACTCACCAGTAAGTGCTTTCTTTCCATTTTTCTCTTTCTTTTATTAAATGCAAATATGCATTTTTAATGTGTAATGTGTGTTTATACATCTTATATAGCATTACTATGCGTTTAAAACAAGTGGAGATTTAAGCCTATGCCCAAATTGCCCTTTTAACTCAGAAGCTTAGTGGACTGTTTTTTAAATGCATTATATGCAGATTGATCTACTAGGATTTTATGCCTTCTGCATGAAAATTGGTCTATAGTTTTGTCTTCATCATAGAGTTTAACGAATTTATTTATTTTTTCCTTAGAGAAAGAATATAATCTGAAATCGCTTTATAAATCTCCAGTGTGATAATTAAAGTTGGTATAAATATTCAGGGTAGATGTAGATTGAACACGCACAGTAGTGCTTGAGGTATTTCCCCAATCACAGCCCAGAATGTACTCAATTTTATCTACCATCACATTAAAAAATTATTTCTAATTATGTGAGACTTTAATTTATAACATTATTTCCTTTCTCTTATCACTGCAACTATACACTTCACTACATCTACTGGGGTTAACAAAAATTCTCTTTGCAATCTAATCCTCTTTGTCAGCTAAAAGGAAGAGAAAATAAATACAGGTATGGTACGTGCTGAAAGTTGGAATCAGAGGAATATACTATTTAAATAATGATTAAATATGTAGTCTAAATATATAGTCTATCTCCACAGATAGATACTGTATATAATATGTAAACTAGACAATAATTATTGCTTTTAACTGAATAGGAACTATGTACAAATTGGTTCATAACTGGATCTTAAGGTCACATAGCCTATTTGACCCAAATTTGGCATTACTCCATTCATTCCATTATACCTACTGCACTGCCAATACTAATGACTAATTCCTAAACTTCACAGAGCAATTAATCTCTCTCACTAACTGTGACATCACTGAATGTGGGATTTGTTCACCCTTTAATTCAATGAATCTCTCTAGTGACTAGATGTCTGCTCTTCCTTTCACCCCTGGGATCCTGAAGATATCCTGCTTACCAATCTTATGGTATGTGTGGTATATTAAATTATTGTTCAGCATATATTCTCTACCTTCCTTTGACCTATTTGGGAAGAATATATTTCTGTGCTCCTCTGATATTGTGTGTAGACATGTGGCAAATAGTATGTAAATGGACATAATGTAAACAGAGGCCTGAAATGGTCTTGCACAAATGTGCCTCTTTTCTTCAGCCTCTGCAATTACCAAGACAAGAATATAGCATACATAGTCCATTAAATCCCGGACCAGGGATCGAACCCATATCCCCTGCACTGGCAGGCGGATTCCTAACCACTGCATTACCAGGGAAGTCCCAGTAGCAATAACTCTTATTAAACTAGGAATAAAAGGGAACTTTAAAATAATTTGGTGAAGAATATGTAAAAAAATCCTAAGGCAAACAATACATGTACTGTTGAAATACGGAACAAATTATTTCTGAGTTTGGGAATAATACAAAAAATTCTATTTTCATCACTTGTATTCAGCATTGAACTGGATGTCCTAGCTGGTAGGATAAGGAAAGGGAAATAAACAAAATTAAATAATGATTAAAGAAATATAACTGACATTACTTCAGATCTCATTACTATGTATCTGAAAGTGCAAGAGTCTACAAGCAAATAATCAAAATTAAGAATTAAATTTAGAAAGATTACTGTGTAGAAGATCAATATAAAAATCAATCATATTTTCATATTCCAACAAAAAATTAAAATTAAAATTAGTAAAAAACATAAAGCATCAAAATCATGCTAGATCTTGGAATACCCCCAAAGCAGATCCAAATAAAAGGAATAAGTGCAAAGTTTTATTATAAACTAGAAGATTTAACACTTTAAATATGTCAGTTCTCCTGATATTAATCTATAGATGCAATCTAATTTCAATTAAAATTACAGTGCTTTATTTTCTTGAAAATTGTTAAACTGTTTGGAAAGAATCAGGTTAAGAACAGCCAAAGCATATTATAGGGATAAGAACAAATCTAGAGGATTTAAACCACTGGACATCAATAACAATTATAAAGCTATGGTAACTAAGGAATTTTGAAATTGGCACAAGGACAGACAAACTGTACAAAACAACAGGGTAGAGTCAAGATAAGTATCCACATCTAGAAAGGCAGGTGATTTACAAGAAAATTGTCACTGTAATGAGTGGGGAAATGGTGGTCTTTGAATATATGTTGCTGGTTCAAATATATATCTGTATGGGGAAACAGAACATTTCTATTTGTTTTATTTTCCTACCTTAAACCATATACAAAAATTAAATTTAGTTGTAAAGCTAAAACAAGCAATCTTCTAGAAGAACACCAAAAAGAGTACCTTATAAACTTAGAGTATGTAAACATTTCTTAAACAGGACATGCAAGGTACTAAACATTAAATAAAAAGCTAATAAATTATACTCCATTGAAAGTAAGAACTTTTGTTTATCAAATATATCACCAAAAGAGTTAAAGGGCAAGCCTCAGACTAGGAGAATATTTGTAATACATAAATCATTCATACCCAGAATACTTTTTAAAATTCCACGAATCAGTAAGAAAATAAAAATAAGACAGATTTAAAGTGGGGATAAGGGGCTTCCCTGGCGGCGCAGTGGTTGAGAGTCCGCCTGCCAATGCAGAGGACACGGGTTCGTGCCCCGGTCCGGGAAGATCCCACATGCTGCAGAGCGGCTGGACCCGTGAGCCATGGCCGCTGAGCCTGCATGTCCAGAGCCTGTGCTCCGTGACGGGAGAGGCCACAACAGTGAGAGGCCCACGTACCGCAAAAAAAAAAAAAAAAAAAAAAAAAAAAAGTGGGGATAAGACTTGAACATACATTTCATCAAAGACAGTACTCAACTAGTATAAAGTAATCAACATTATTAATAATCAAGGAACTAAACGTTAAGTCCACAGTGAAGCACCCCTATCAGAGTAGTCAAAATTAAAAATATAGGCATTGCTATATGTTGGTGAGAATGTGGAGCAACTGGAACTTTGTTACATTACTATTGAATGTGTAAATTTTTCAACCATTTTGGAAAACTGGTCATTTCTGTTAAAGCTAAATAGAGCCTAGCCTATGACTCAGCAATTCTACTCCTAGGTATTTGCTAAATGGGTATGTGCCCACCAAAACACAAACACAAGAATGTCCCTAGCAGCTCTATTCATAATGGCCCAAATCCAAGACCAAACAAATCTTGGACAAATAAAGTGTTGCATAACTATACTGTAGAATACATTATAGTAATCTGAAAAGATAACAAGGATAAACTGAAGATATACACAAAAACTTCCAATTCCATCTGTAACGGAGTAACAGGCATCAGATTTAATCTCCTGCCTTAATCAACCTGGAAAGTCGAAAAAAATATATTAAAAAAAAAGAGAGAGAGACTTTTTAAATTCTGGAAAACAAAGTATGCAAGACTGAGTTTCTTGGGAGAAGGGAAACAAAAAAGATGACCTCTGTGATTGACCCAGCTTAGTGACTGGAAAAGGCTGTCAGGCCACAGGTGTAAATGGAGAAAATGCAAAAGAATCTAGAAGCCTGTTGATTTAAGAATACAGAAATAAGACTCAGGTGAGCCAAGCTGATTAGACTGCAGTGAAAAGTCCTGGAGAGGCAGGAGCTAAAAAAAAAGAAAAGTTGTGTGAGCTGCAGAGTTATTCCCTTGAGTCTTTGACCGAATACCAATCTGTGGGTTATTAAGAGAAAATGGCATGAGAAGGGAAAGAACCACTAGAAAGCAGTCAACTGCACAATTTCTAGAGGTCACACAGGCTTAGGGATAGTTTTCAAACCAGTTAAAGTGGAAACACCCCATAATACATACAGCTTAGGGTTTTGAAAAGGTCATTGCCTCATTAGTAAGAATAAATTATCCTTAACCTAAAAATGTCTCTGGATTTGTCCCAATCAAGCCCAAAAGAAAACTCGAAAAATCAATATTATTCCAAGTAATTTAACTACTACATGTCAGAGCCAAGTTCAACACTATTTAAAGAAATATTTAAAAAGCTACTGCCAACATGATAAAGTTAATGATGTCTGACATGCAATGGAAAATTACCAAGCACATAAAGCAGGAAAATATGAACCATAAGGAGGAAGACGATCATTAGAAATGGGGAATGAGAGGATAGATAAATTAGAATCGATAGACAAGAATGTTTAGGTCAATATCTTGTAATAACCTATAATGGAAAAGAATCTGAAAAAGAATATATATATATATATACACATACACTCACACATACACACATACATATATAAAATAAAAAAGAAGTGGAGATTCCCTGCCCAGTCTCCCTCCTTTCTCCTTTTTTTAAATTTTATTTTTTTATTGAAGTATACTTGATTGACAGTTTTGTTAGTTAGTTCCAGGTGTACAGCAAAGTGATTCAGCTATACATGCATATCTATCTATCTATCTGTCTATCTATCTATGTATCTATTCTTTTTCAGATTCTTTTCCCTTATAAGTTATTACAACGTACTGAGTTGAGTTCCCTGAGCTATACAGTAGGTCCTTGTTGGTAATCTATTTTATATACAGTATGCAAAGGACTTCAGGGCCATAGGAAACAGAGGAGTTGTGGGGAAGGAAAGAACCTGTTTCCTTTAATCACCACTAGGAGAAATCTGCTTGGTGACAAGCAAGCCTGATTTGGATTACTAAATGAGCAAAAATAAAAACAAAACAAAACAAAACAAAAAACCTATGTTAAGTCCTTAAATGTAAAGTTTTATTTCTTACCTAAATCACTGTTAACCTAATACAGAATTACCTATATAATTAGTGAAAAAAAAATTAACTTTAGAGTGGGTTCATTTTTCAACCACCGGAACACCCAAGTTTATGAAAATCACAGCATGATTGCATAGATAATTAGTTCTGTTACTATACTAATCAGTGCTAAATTTCTAACTATTTAGGTACAGAAATACCTATTCTATTGAATATTCCTTTAAAGGCAAGAACAAGAAAAAACACATTGATATAATCTAGCATGATCCTTAATTTTTATTTTTAAGGGTCTTGGTTATACTAAGCTATATGTAAATATAATCTTGTCTCAACTCCAAGGTTAGAAAAATTTTTGTATTAAAGAGAAACATATGTATATATATATTTATAAACAACAGTATTATTTTTTATATAAAAGAAGTATAAATAGAACCAAATTTTATAGGTGATAACACTCTGAAGTGTTGTGTATATCATAATAAGAATTAACCTATTTAGTTTTATAAATTATTGCTAAAATAGCCCTAACATTTCAGGGGCTTAATTTTGTTTTATGGTATCAAGGTAGTTTAATAATGTTACTTACACTTTAATTTAAACCCAAGAATTAGCTTGCTCAATCACATAATGTAGACTAAATGTAATAGTGAATTACCAAATAGTTACAATGCAATATTTCTTACAAATTAAAATATTATGTATTTTTTGACTTTGCAAATGGTTTTCAAAAGTTATTATGATTATAAAATTCTATTTTAAACTTCTAAACCTTACAGTAGCCCAATCCATGTATTTATCAGTGCCAGTCTCAATACTAGTGTGCCTATCTGTTTATTCATATTGACATAATAGAAAAAAGGAACAAGGGTTTGTCTCCAGATGATACACATTTCTTTAGAAAACTTGGGGAACTGAAAGAAGAGGAAGGCTGGATTAATCAGTTTCATACTTTCTCTACTGAATTCTTTTATTTTCATAACCTTATTTTCTTTGGAGCATCCAGATTACTTTTCTGCCCAAGGCCTTAAGACGAGTTCCTATTTTTTAACCACTAAAGAGCTTTGCTTTAACCACTAAAGAGTTTTGCTTATTTTTGCTTTTGTTCTCTGAAAGGATTCTGTGACCTATATGAATCTCTAAGTCTTATTAAAAACAGTGGAAGTGAATGAAATTGTCCTTCAGTGTCACACAAAGTAGATTTGAGAAACATCTAAGACTATGTTTAAAGTACTGTTTGTTAATAATGCTTTCTTGTTGATTATTGTTCTTGCTAATTTATTTCATGGTAAATTAAATATCTTAATCATTTAAAAAAGAATGTTTAAAAACTAGCTATTATAAAGTCCTCCATATATTCAAGAAGTTAGAGGAAAATAAGAGCGTGATGAGGAAAGAAACGGAAGACAATAAAAAAGAATAGAAGTTCTAGAAATAAAATATACCATGTCTGAAATAAAAATAATTGAAAAGAATTAATAGAATATTAAAGCACTGCTGAAAATAAGGATACATGTACTTGAAGACACAGAAATAAATGTTCCAAAATGAAGCAGAGGGAGAAAAAAGACTGAATAATAATTTAAAAAATGACTTATGGGACAACATCAAACAGTGTAGCACACATGCTATTGGATTGCAGAAAAAGGGAAGTCAGGTGAAGGGAAAAAAATTTTGAAGAAATAGTGGCAGAAATTTTTCAAAATTTTCTGTAAACTAAATCTATAGACAGGAATCTCAATGAACACCAAGGAGAATAATTACAACAATAAAAGCAAACAAACAAAAGACACTACACCAGGACACACCATAATAAAATTTGTGGAAACCAGTGGTAAAGAGAAAATCTAAAGAGCAGCCAGAGATAAGAGGTGTATTACTTACAGAAGATTAAACATACAAATGACACCAGACTTCTTGTCAGAACCCCTGTAAGCCATAAGACAGTGGAGTAGTCTTCAAAGGATTTAGCCACCACCACAACAGCAAAAAACAAACTAAAAAAAAAAAAAATCTTTCAACAATCATTGATAAACGTCTAGAACCAGAGTACGTAAAGAACTCCATCTCACCAATAAAAAGACAAACAACCCAGTATTTAAAATGTGCAAAGGCACTACTTAATAATGAAGTGATCACTGAAGAAATCAAAGAGGAAATTAAAAAATACCTAGAAACAAACAGCAATGGAGATACAACGACCCAAAACCTATGGGATGCAGCAAAAGCAGTTCTAAGAGGGAAGTTTATAGCAATACAAGCCCACCTTAAGAAGCAGGAAACATCTCGAATAAACAACCTAACCTTGCACCTCAAGCAATTAGAGAAAGAAGAACAAAAAAACCCCAAAGTTAGCAGAAGGAAAGAAATCATAAAAATCAGATCAGAAATAAATGAAAAAGAAATGAAGGAAACAATAGCAAAGATCAATAAAACTAAAAGCTGGTTCTTTGAGAAGATAAACAAAATAGATAAACCATTAGCCAGACTCATCAAGAAAAAAAGGGAGAAGACTCAAATCAATAGAATTAGAAATGAAAAAGGAGAAGTAACAACTGACACTGCAGAAATACAAAAAATCATGAGGGATTACTACAAGCAACTCTATGCCAATAAAATGGACAATCTGGAAGAAATGGACAAATTCTTAGAAATGCACAAACTGCCAAGACTGAATCAGGAAGAAATAGAAAATATGAACAGACCAATCACAAACACTGAAATTGAAACTGTGATTAAAAATCTTCCAACAAACAAAAGCCCAGGACCAGATGGCTTCACAGGCGAATTCTATCAAACATTTAGAGAAGAGCTAACACCTATTCTTCTCAAACTCTTCCAAAATATAGCAGAGGGAGGAACACTCCCAAACTCATTCTACGAGGCCACCATCACCTTGATACCAAAACCAGACAAGGATGTCACAAAGAAAGAAAACTACAGGCCAATATCACTGATGAACATAGATGCAAAAATCCTCAACAAAATACTAGCAAACAGAATCCAACAGCACATTAAAAGGATCATACACCATGATCAAGTGGGGTTTATTCCAGGAATGCAAGGATTCTTCAATATACGCAAATCTATCAATGTGATTAACCATATTAACAAATTGAAGGAGAAAAACCATATGATCATCTCAATAGATGCAGAGAAAGCTTTTGACAAAATTCAACACCCATTTATGATAAAAACCCTGCAGAAAGTAGGTGTAGAGGGAACTTTCCTCAATATAATAAAGGCCGTATATGACAAGCCCACAGCCAACATCATCCTCAATGGCGAAAAACTGAAAGCATTTCCACTAAGGTCAGGAACAAGACAAGGTTGCCCACTCTCACCACTCTTATTCAACATAGTTTTGGAAGTTTTAGCCACAGCAATCAGAGAAGAAAAGGAAATAAAAGGAATCCAAATCGGAAAAGAAGAAGTAAAGCTGTCACTGTTTGCAGATGACATGATACTATACATAGAGAATCCTAAAGATGCTACCAGAAAACTACTAGAGCTAATCAATGAATTTGGTAAAGTAGCAGGATACAAAATTAATGCACAGAAATCTCTGGCATTCCTATATACTAATGATGAAAAATCTGAAAGTGAAATCAAGAAAACACTCCCATTTACCATTGCAACAAAAAGAATAAAATATCTAGGAATAAACCTACCTAAGGAGACAAAAGACCTGTATGCAGAAAATTATAAGACACTGATGAAAGAAATTAAAGATGATACAAACAGATGGAGAGATATACCATGTTCTTGGATTGGAAGAATCAACATTGTGAAAATGACTCTACTTCCCAAAGCAATCTATAGATTCAATGCAATCCCTATCAAACTACCACTGGCATTTTTCACAGAACTAGAACAAAAAATTTCACAATTTGTATGGAAACACAAAAGACCCCGAATAGCCAAAGCAATCTTGAGAACAAAAAATGGAGCTGGAGGAATCAGGCTGCCTGACTTCAGACTATACTACAAAGCTACAGTAATCAAGACAGTATGGTACTGGCACAAAAACAGAAAGATAGATCAATGGAATAGGATAGAAAGCCCAGAGATAAACCCATGCACATATGGTCACCTTATCTTTGATAAAGGTGGCAGGAATATACAGTGGAGAAAGGACAGCCTCTTCAATAAGTGGTGCTGGGAAAATTGGATAGGTACATGTAAAAGTATGAGATTAGATCACTCCCTAACACCATACACAAAAATAAGCTCAAAATGGATTAAAGACCTAAATGTAAGGCCAGAAACTATCAAACTCTTAGAGGAAAACATAGGCAGAACACTCTATGACATAAATCACAGCAAGATCCTTCTTGACCCATCTCCTAGAGTAATGGAGATAAAAACAAAAATAAACAAATGGGACCTAATGAAACTTCAAAGCTTTTGCACAGCAAAGGAAACCATAAACAAGACCAAAAGACAGCCCTCAGAATGGGAGAAAATATTTGCAAATGAATCAACTGACAAAGGATTAATCTCTAAAATTTACAGGCAGCTCATGCAGCTCAATAACAAAAAAATAAACAACCCAATCCAAAAATGGGCAGAAGACCTAAATAGACATTTCTCCAAAGAAGATATACAGACTGCCAACAAACACATGAAAGAATGCTCAACATCATTAATCATTAGAGAAATGCAAATCAAAACTACAATGAGATATCATCTCACACCAGTCAGAATGGCCATCATCAAAAAATCTAGAAACAATAAATGCTGGAGAGGGTGTGGAGAAAAGGGAACACTCTTGCACTGCTGGTGGGAATGTGAATTGGTTCAGCCACTATGGAGAACAGTATGGAGGTTCCTTAAAAAACTACAAATAGAACTACCATATGACCCAGCAATCCCACTACTAGGTATATACCCTGAGGAAACCAGAATTCAGAAAGAGTCATGTACCAAAATGTTCATTGCAGCTCTATTTACAATAGCCCGGAGATGGAAACAACCTAAGTGCCCGCCGTCGGATGAATGGATAAAGAAGATGTGGCACATATATACAATGGAATATTACTCAGCCATAAAAAGAAACGAAATTGAGCTATTTGTAATGAGGTGGATAGATCTAGAGTCTGTCATACAGAGTGAAGTAAGTCAGAAAGAGAAGGACAAATACCGTATGCTAACACATATATATGGAATTTAAGAAAAAAAAATGTTATGAAGAACCTAGGGGTAAAACAGGAATAAAGACAGAGACCTACTGGAGAACAGACTTGAGGATATGGGGAGGGGGAAGGGTGAGGTGTGTTAGGGCGAGAGAGAGACATGGACATATATATACTAACAAACGTAAGGTAGATAGCCAGTGGGAAGCAGCCGCATGGCACAGGGAAACCGGCTCGGTTCTTTGTGGCTGTCTGGAGGGGTGGGATAGGGAGGGTGGGAGGGAGGGAGACAAAGAGGGAAGAGATATGGGAACATATATATATGTATAACTGACTCACTCTGTTATAAAGCAGAAACTAACACACCATTGTAAAGCAATTATACGCCAATAAAGATGTTAAAAAAAAATAAAAAAATAAAAAAAATAAAATGTGCAAGGATTTGAACAGACACTTCTTCAAAGAAGATATAAAGATTCCTTTGTCACAAAGGTGGAGCATGGCTCCCCACATGTAATTGTAGGCTACTCTTAGTGACTTATTTATAAAGAGGATAATATGGAAAGGAGGGAAGGAGTAATTTTACAGTGGGAAAATTTGGCAAACACTACTTACCTGGATCAAGGTAATCATTATCAGTGATAAATCACATTATAGAATATACCTTTTGATATAGTATGTTGAGAATGGCAATTTATCTCTGTTACCCTTCTCCTAAAAATCCATAACCACAGTCTTACCATGAGAAAAATATCAGAAAAACACAAACTGAGGAATATTCTACGAAACACCTGATCCTTACCCCTCAAAACTGTCAAAGTTATCAAAAACAAAGCAAGTCTGATAATTGTCAGAGCCCAAGGAAGCCTAAGGAGACATGATAAGTAAATGCAATGTGGTATTCAACACTGGACCCTGAAATAGAAAGAGAACATTAGGGAAAAAGTAGTGAAATTGGAATAAAGCATGGATTTAGTGAATAATAATGTATCATAACTGGTTCATTAGTTTACAGTTGTGACAATATACAATAGTAAAGTAAAATATTAATAGAAGAAATGGTATATAATATATAGGAAATTTGCAACTTTTCTGTAAGTATAAAACTATTGAAAAGTTTAATTAAATTTTAAAAAGATAAGAGAATATGATAAACTATTTTCTAACAAAGGTATCTATTAGTTAAAATGGACTAATTCCTTGAAAGACATGAACTACATAATTTCACTCAAGAAGAGATACATAAACTAAATAGAGTGATATCTGCTAAATAAATTGAATTCAAAGTTTAAAACTTTCAAGCAAAACAGCATTTTAGATTCATTTGGCTTCAGTGGTGCATTCTACCAAACACTTAAGGAAAAATATAACCTATTTTAAAAAAAACCCCAAAAATCCAAAAAATAGAAAAGGAGAAAATACTTCTCAATTCATTTTATGAGGTCAGTGTTACTGTGATATCAAATTAGACAAAGGCATTAAAAGAACAGTAAACTACAGACCAATATCTATCATGAACATAGATACAGATATTCTTTACAACACTGTAGTAAACAATGCAGCAAAATATATATAAAATGGACATCACAACCAAGATGGATTCACATCATGAATGCAAGGTTGGTTTAAAAAATCAGTACATACAATCCACCATATTAAGGTAAGTAAAAAGATCATATAACGATATGAATGTATGTAGAAAAGTGTTTGCTAGATCTCAACACCCATTCATAATAAAAGCTCTCAGTAACTAGGAGTAGGAAAGAACTTCCTCAACCTGATAAAGAACCTACTGTGGATACTTATGGATGAAAATTTGTTTTTCCTCTTAAGATTGGAAACAAGGCAAAGATGTCTGCTCTCATCACCTGTTGTCTGATATTGACTGGAGGTCCTAAACACCTAAAGCAAGGCAAGAAAAAGAATACCTGCTCTAATATTTTATCTCTTCTGTTTTCCTCTCCCCTTTCATCTCCAGGTAAGAAATAAGGAGAAACAGGCAGAGACAGAGTAAGAGAGGGGGTGGGTACAGGGGGAGGGAGGTTGTTTTTATCTTTTCTCTGAAGCTTCAGTGCCAGCTAATTACACCTAGGCTCAACTGTAGCACCATTTTTCTTCAAACAAACACAGTTCCCTTTACTTAATTAAAATGTCAGTGAGAACAATACTTTTACTTTTCACAGAGAATGGAAATATATTTAGGAATCTAGTTTAATCTCTCCTTCCCAAAGGCTATAGAGATACAAGGAGAAGAACAGCTGATCATTATGAAGTTTGGGTTAACTATTGTTTAGCATCTTGATGGAAAAAAAAGTAGAGCTACCTATTAAAGACACCTCCCGGTAAACTTCATGCCATGAATCCCTTTTAGATATTCACTTTTTCAGTATTTTCTAACTGCTAATCATGACCCATTAATGCAGCGGTCCCCAACTGTTTTGGCACCAGGGACTGGTTTCGTGGAAGACAATTTTTCCACGGACCAGAGTGGGATGGTTTCGGGATGATTTAAGCACATTACATTTATTGTGCAGCTTTATTTCTATTATTACATTGTAATATATAATGAAATAATTATATAACTCACCATAATGCAGAATCAGTGGGAGCCCTGAGCTTGTTTTCCTGCAACTAGATGGTCCCATCTGAGGGTGATGGGAGACAGTGACACCTGAAGTGTATTGCTTATGTCCAGTCTACTCCATAAGATACAGCTTGATTGTCTCTTGCCACTCACTGATAGGGTTTTGCTATGAGTCTGCAAGCAACTGATTTATTATGGTCTCTGTGCAGTCAAACCTCTCTGCTAATGATCATCTGTATCTGCAGCCGCTCCCCAGCGCTCACATTACCGCCTCAGATCATCAGGCATTAGATTCTCATAAGGAGCATGCAACCTAGATCCCTCACGTGTGCAGTTCACAGTAGGGTTTGCACTCCTATGAGAATCTAATGCCTCTGCTGATCTGACAGGAGGTGGAACTCAGACAGTAATGGGAGCAATAGGGAGTGGCTGTAAATACAGATGAAGCTTCACTCAATAGCCCCCCGTTCACCTCCTGCTCTGCAGCCTGGCCCCTAACAGGCCATGGTCCGGTATCAGTCCATGGCCTGGGGGTTGGGGACCCCTGTATTAATGGCTCAAGGCTATGACATCATTTTTTAAAAATAAAGCAGAGAAGAATATATTAGAAATGATAATTTCAGTGAGTCTCTCACATATAGTGATATTAATAACTGTTTTCTGCAAACTTTGGCTTGGTCACATATGGTCACATATGTGTATATATACATTTACATATGGGAGTTTTTTATTACAATATTTAATTTATTTTTATTTCAATTGACAATAAAATGTTCAAAATAAACTGCATTAGTTGGTTGCTGATTATTTATTTGAAAAGAATATAGAATTCTCCCTAACAATGGGTAAATGTGTGCTTTAGGGTAAGTTTGTGGGTGTCTGTGTGGTAGAATATATATAACATAAAATTTCCCATTTTAACCATTTAAATGTACAATTAAGTGGCATTAATTACATTCGCAGTTTTGGGCAACCACATATCAATATTTCCAAAACCACTCAAAACAGACACTCTGTAATCATTAATCAATAACTCCCCATTCTTCCCTCCACTTGGCCCTTGATAACCTGTAATCTTCTTTCTGTCTCCATAAATTTATTTTAGATAGTATTTTATATAAGTGGAATAATAAGATATTTTCTTCCTTTTATATCTGGTTTATTTCACTTAGCACAACTTTTTTTAAGGCTCATCCATGTTGCAGCATACTGTATCAGAACTTCATTTTTATGGCTGACTAATATTCTATTATATGCCACATTTGTTAATTTATCTTTTATCTTTGGATGGACACCTGGATTATTTCTAACTTTTGGCTATTGTGAAAAATGTTTTTACAATCATTGGCATACAAGTTTTTGCATCCTTGTGTTCAGTTATTTTGGGAATATGCCTAGAAGTGGAATAACTGGGTCAAATGGTAACCCTATGTTTAGCTTTTTGAGGAACTGACCTTTTCCCACAGTAGATATGTCAGTTTACTTTCTTACCAATAATGTACGAGAATTCTGGTTTCTCCATATCTTCTTCAACACTTGTTCATTTTATTATTATATTATTGTTATTATTACTGCCACCTAGTGGGTATAAAGTGGTACTTCTAAGTGGTTTTGATTTGCATTTCCCTAATGCTAATCAAATGTTTTTTAATGTGTTTACTGGCCATTTGTATACCTTCTTTTTTTTTAATTAAAAATTTTTTTTTAAATTGAAGTATGGTTGATTTACAGAGCCACTGTTATTTATTTACTGGCCTCACCCTGCAGCATACAGGATCTTAGTTCCCCAACCAGGGACTGAACCCATGCCCCCTGTACTGGGAGTGCAGAGTCTTATCCCCTGGACCACCAGGGAAGTCCCATTTGTATGCCTTCTTCAAAGAAATATCTACTCAAGTCTTTTGTCCATTGTTAAATTTTTTTTAATTTTTGTTTTTCAGTTTTAGGAGTTCTTTATATAATCTGGATATTAAACCCTTATCAAATATATGATTGATTTCCTCCCATCCTTTTTCATTTTGTTGTCTTCATTTTATCCATTGTGTTTATATCTTATTAATAAAGTTCTCTGACGCAGAAACATTTAAAAAAATTTGATGGAAATCTTGTTTCGTTTGTTGCCTATGCTTTAGGTGTCATATTTAAGAAACCAAAGACCAAATCTAAGATCATGAAGATCTCCTCCTCTATGTTTTCTTCTATAAGTTTTATAATGAAGCTCTTAATATTGTCTTTGATTCATTTTGAGTTACTTTTTCTATGTGTTGTAAGGTAAGGATCCAGGTATATTTTTTTGCATGTGAATATCCAGTTTTTCCAGCATCATTTGCTGGCGAGACTATTCTTGTCCTATTGACTGGTCTCAGCACCCTTATTGAAAATTATGACCATATATATGAGGGCTAATATTTATAGTAAAAAAAAATAACACAATCAGTTATAACATCTGCTATATTTTATCTGAGAATCTGGACGCAAAGCTGGAGGGAAACATGCCATCCTAAGTATTTAGCATTGATAAAAGTCTAGGAGTAGGGGGCATTTAGAGTAAGGACAATCAATTGCATAATAATTCAGTAAACCCACAAGATGAGCACTGGCAAGCCCCCTACCCTTTCCCGGAAATGTAAAGAGTAGTGCATTTTAAACAACCACCTGAAAGAAAACCAAGCCTAGATTATAAATGTGGCTGTGGATTGCAGAGATCGAAAAAGTACAATTAGGAAGGCAACGACAACTTCTTTAATAAGTAAAAACATTCACAGAGAAAGTAAGTTTTAGTTCCACCTCTTTGTAAAACTTTCTCCTGGAAAACTTACAGAAATGTCATTGCATAAAATATTGGTTTCACAAATACACTAGAATATGGGTCAGGTTGATAAATTATACTGGAAATGGCATAACTACAAAATGTTATGTCTTACAGAGCTACATCAAATGACTATTTGTAGAAAATTAAGCCCCATGCACTTAAAACTGGATTCATTTCTTTCTGATTTTATTGAACAGGATTTACCATTAAAGTGGACACAGAGAGACCTTGATATTTTTACATATCCTGCCACGATTTTCTTTGACACCTTGGAAAGTAATTTAAACTCAATAAAATGAAGATAATTGCACTTACCTCACAGAGATGTAGAGGGCATTAATGAGATCACGTCTACAAAGTGATTCAAAGTCTTTAGTTGGTAATATAAATAGCAAGCATAACTATATTTTTCCAGATGTCTAATAATGATAACTGTAAATATGATGAACTGAAAAGTTAAAAGGCTGCCAGTAAAAGTAAAATGTTTTCATTTTAATTGCTAGTCATTTAAATGTTCCCTCTTGCATGTTTGGATTATAGAAAATGCACAGAAGTGTTAATTATGAGTTCCATTTTAATAAGGACATGTCCCCCAAGTTTAGATTCAAGAGTACTTAACTTCTAGCCAAATAAGGAAAAACTGAACTACCTCTTCTTTGCAATTATGTCTAATAAATCACTGCAGATAAAATAAATCACAGCATAAATTTTAATGAAACCTATACATTACTTCTTCAAAATGTTTCTTAATATGAAATACAAGATCATGACTTCAGTTCCAAATCCCATCACTCAATTGTCATACCTTCGGTGTGTCTTTATTCCTGAGCTGATAAAGCCAAATACTAATATCCTCCACTCAGTTCCTATCCTGTTAAATATTTCGCAGGGTAGAAATAATTGTAATAAGTCCCAAACTATTTTTAAGTTCAGAGCCTACACTATAATCCTACTGCTGTCAACCATTTGTGCATTAAAGTACTTATCTTTAAAACTGAATTGCATTTTACATTAAATGAGCCAGAAAAAGCAATGTTGATTCTAACGGGAACAGGCATGATAACTCCTGGAAAAGATGCTTTTCAGAGTACTGATTCTTGGCAGCTATGGTGGTTCACTGTCTACTCTACTTGGCCACGGGATAAGCATTGCAGACAGGGACTTTGAAATGAGACCAGACGTTAGGTCTGGATTCAATAAATACCAGAGGAAAAGAGGTCACTCTGTACAGAAACCAGCAGGGTAATTGCATCCTAAAGGACAGCAGAATTTCTTGTCACGTCCCATGAGAGAAGATTGGGTTGCATTGATCTGACTGGTTATTGTTGGATCTCATCCAACAGGTTGTCAGGGTCCAATAGTCGATCATGCTCCACACACACAAATAAGAAAAGCAAAAGCTGAGACAGAAAAATTCCAGTGACTTCTTGGAATAAGAAAACAAATTTTATTTCCTTTTAACCTTCCTCTGTAATCCATCAAAATGAATGAGTTCATTGCTGTATATTGAAGTCAAAACAAATGCATTCAGCTTCTGCACATGGCCCCTCGAGCTGAGGTGTCACCGTTGCCATTTCCCATGAGAAACTCTGGTCTGAAGTGCAGGGGCCGAGACCTCTGAATGCGGCCCCCTATGAGCAAGTGGAACTAGACTGAGCACAGAGGAAAAGTTAAAAAGTTTGGAGAATCTTGAAGTCGTAAACCTCAGGTCCAGATGTAAACCAGGGTCTCAGACACTGGTCAAACACTCCGACGCTGAACTCTAGAGCAGAGAAAGTAAGTGTCCAGCACCCCGCATGACTCAGACCTGACGCCCAGCCCTCAGGAGACTGCAACTGAATGGGAAGCCCCTGAGAGGAGGCCGACCCTCAGGCGTCTGTGGGACCTGAGGAGAGGAGCCCTCACAGAATGCCCAGGCCTTAGGTGACCCCGTGATAGGATGGCTGCCCGAGCCATGTGGCTGACAGGGTCTTGGTGCTCCGGCCTGGAGTCAGGCCTGAGCCTCTGAGATGGGAGAGCCAAGATCAGGTCACTGGACCACCAGAGACCTCCAGGCCCCATGTAATATAAATTGGCAAGAGCTCTCCCAGAGATCTCCATCTCAACGCTGAGACCCAGCTCCACCCAATGGTCAGCAAGCCGCAGTGCTGGATGCTCCATGCCAAACAACTAGCAAGACAGGTACACAAACCCACCCATTAGCAGAGAGCCTGCCTAAAATCATACTAAGTTCAAGACACCCCATAACACACCACTGGACACAGCCCTGCCCACCAGAAAGACAAGATCCAGCCCCAACCACCAGAATACAGGCGCCATCCCCTCCACCAGGAAGCCTACACAAGCCACTGAACCAACCTTATGCACTGGAGGCAGACACCAAAAACAATGGGAACTAAGAACCTGCAACCTGTGAGAAGGAGAACGCAAACACAGTAAGTTAAGCAAAATGAGAAGACAGAGAAATACGCAGCAGATGAAGGAACAAGGTAAAAACTGACCAGACCAAACAAATGAAGAGGAAATAGACAGTCTACCTGAAAAAGAATTCACAGCAATGATAGTAAAGATGATCAAAATCTTGGAAACAGAATGGAGAAAATACAAGAAATGTTTAATAAGAACTTAGAACTAAAGAGCAAACAAACAATGATGAACAACACAATAAATGAAATTAAAAATTCTCTAG
>NW_006796804.1:0-249 GCF_000442215.2 Lipotes vexillifer | reverse complement strand
TTCCCTCTTGCGTCTCCCTCCCTCCCACCCTCCCTATCCCACCCCTCCAGGCGGTCACAAAGGACAGAGCTGATCTCCCTGTGCTATGCGGCTGCTTCCTACTACCTACCTTACGTTTGGTAGTGTATATATGTCCATGCCTCTCTCTCGCTTTGTCACAGCGCACCCTTCCACCTCCCCATATCTGCAAGTCCGTTCTCCAGTAGGTCTGTGTCTTTATTCCTGTCTTACCCCTAGGTTCTTCATGAC
>NW_006796803.1:0-750 GCF_000442215.2 Lipotes vexillifer | reverse complement strand
AACATTACGGACTTGATCATTGAGGCAACATCCACGGCCAAGCCACAATCGAGTGGAATTTGATCAGTCAATCACCATTGGAAACATACACGTAGAGATCATGAGACATCATTTCACAAAGATTATTGAGAACAAGGCGCGCACAAAGCCGCCCGAATTGCAGAATTACCGAATGACCAACACCATCGCTATCACGTACAAGGATGCGAACACGCCAAGCCCAAAGTATTTCGTGCTGGCGTGCTTCTTGAACGCCGAAACGATGAGCGACACCGCTGCCGAAGCAGCCGAGCGAAACTTGACCGTACTGCAAGTTCTAACGCCCGTGCTCGATGCCATGTTTCAAGACACAACATATCGCCCTGCAACAATGGTCCGATCCGTTCTAAACAGTTTTGAAACAGGTATCGAACTCTGCGAGGATGTTGTAAATTTTGAAGACATCCCCGCAGACGCTCGATATACGGGCTTCATGGGATCGTGCTATGGACGTGAGTACATCCACTTGGTCTACAAGCTGTTGCACACCGACACCGAGATAATCCCTTCCACTGTCACAGTCTGAACGATGTGATCGAGGAACGACGCTGGCTTACGAAAACACGTCCCCATCGATCCTTCACTTGACTACAAAGGGCTTCTTGATTGTAGACGGCCCCAGGCTCTTAAGATCACCACTGTTGGTGTTAGAACTGGTGGATGCCGAAGGCTGCTCACCAGCCAGATCGAACACTTTCAAAATTAGACCAG
>NW_006796802.1:0-2383 GCF_000442215.2 Lipotes vexillifer | reverse complement strand
TGATGTTCATCATGCTCCAGCCCAGCCTGGCAGCACTTCAGGGATGCCAGAAACCGCAGCCTCCTCCGGCCACAGTTCCGTGGGGCGAAGGGACACATGCTCTCATTGCCAGTGGGCAGACTGCCCACGGGGCCATCTGGCCGCCTGCACCACCAGAGACACATTTCTGGCAGCAGCAGGCAAGCTCAGGTGAAGACACATCACCCCAGCTGGAGCAACAGCCCCAGCACTCAGCCCTTCCAGGCTCCTCAAGCCTCCTGGACGAACTCTTGTCAGACGTGGACATTCTGGACAAGGCAGGCCCTTTTCTGAATGTGGACACAGAGGACGAGGAACTTGAAGCAACCCTGGAAGCCCCCCTCAGCGAGGAAGAATTCAAGTCCCTGCTCGACATGCTGCCAGGCTCCCCACTGCCACAGGCTTAGGGGGAGGAAGGAAGGCCTTCCCCTGAGCCCCTTTCAACCCTTCTTTCCTGGGAGGCAGAGCCATGGGGGAGAGAAAGAAGAAGGAACAAGCAACGCTCATGAGTGTCTGCCAGGGAGAACAAGGCAAGTTGACTGTCGACAGCAACTGCGTTGGGCCCAGGCACGATGCCGTGCTCCAAATGGACTGTCACGAACCATGCGCACCAAGAGGGACACCCTCTCTGAAGCCTCAAGAAATTGATACCTTCCAATGACAACGAGGAGGACCCCACGCTGAACTGGATTTCCCAGTTGTATGTGACATTCCATCCATGCAATCAATAAATCTTGGCACTCAGTTCAAGTTCTTGGCTGTGCTTTGGTCGCTCTGATTTCTCCCATGTTTCCTTGGAGGGGTGAAATCCCGCCCTTGGCCTGGGACAGCATGGAAAGTGGTCCAGTTACCCCTGTCTAGTCCTGTAGCTTATAGCCACAAACACACCCTAGTGGAATCACAAAAGCCGTCTCTCAGTGACAGCCTTCACTTGTTCGCTGGGTGCATGGTATGGAAGGGTTCCTCGAGGGCATTGCCTGTGCGCGCAAGGACAGAACTATGCAAACACTTTCATTGCCAGGGTTCATAGTAACATCTGTGCCCAGTATATTATGCAGACAAATAATCTCTCTCCATCTCCCACCCTCTCTCTCTCTCTCTCTGTCTCTCTCTCTCTCTCTCATTACCTGTCCATGGCCACACACTGCAGGCACACAGCTCTCAAAACATAAGCCAAGTTACAACTAAAGTGATGCACGAATGAATTGAAAAACCAAATGCCTGTGGCATCCTAACGTCATGGCAGATGATCCTTTCCACTGCTTCTTTCAAAAATATTTTCCAACACATGTGCCTCGTACACTCTGTGTTGAGTGATTCTCCACTGGCTCAATCGGTGTGCCCCATGTCCAGCATGGGTGTGTCAGCGGCACGAAGTATTAAAATAATCTAATGTGTAAACAATGTTTCTGAGTCTCTAGATAAAACTGCATCCGTGTCTCTAGCTCTATTGTGTGAATATCTGTGCAGATACATCTGGTCGTCAACTCCCTCCCAGTCACTCACCTGTCTTAGACTCCCATATCTCCAGAGCTCTAGACCAATGTATACTGCTCTCTCGCTCTCTCTCCCTCTCTCTCTCTCCCTCACTTTCTCTCTCTCTCTCTCTCTTTCTCTCTCTCTCTCTCGCTCTCTCTCTCTCTCCCTCTCTCTCTCTCTATCTATCTATCTATCTATCTGTCTATCTGTCTCCCTCTCTCCTTCTTTTTATTACGGAGAAATGTAACAACATTTTCAAGAGCCACACAGGTGGCATAGGGCTTCTGGGAAAATAATCTGGCCACGGTAGCCTCAGTACAAGAAGGATTGGAGATGTGGAAAGAGACAGCTTATGGAAGAGATAGGGCTTTCAAGAGGGTGGGAGGAACACTGGGTCACAGTGTGCTGGGAAACACTGAGATGCTTGTGGGTGGCAGGACTTGCACAGACTCTAGCTAGAGCTAGGAGCTGTGGCTTTACCATCTTGCTTGTCCAATGTTGACCCCTCCAGAGAAACCTCGGAGGCCAGGGACAGGCAGCGATACCTCCACAGGGAGGCCACCAGTGGACTGTGCATAAACACACCTGCGGCCTCTCAGGATTCCCTGGCTGCCATGCAGATCACAGCTTCTGCTCTCCCAAGCAACCTTATCCCACCTGGATTCTCCAGAAGGGATGTGAGCCACGTCTGGCAGGCAGTGCCTTCTGGGAGAAGCCAGCAAATCCCATGTTTCAGTGATTAATTATCTCAGCCACAACTTCCAACTACTCGGGAAGAACCACCCTGATCCAACAATTTGGTCATGCCTCCCTCTAATCTCTAGCACCAGGACATACACCTCCTCAGGACATCCTCCTGGGCCTCCTGGGACTTGCACACACCTAC
>NW_006796801.1:0-380 GCF_000442215.2 Lipotes vexillifer | reverse complement strand
GGATTTGGCTGATTTTCACTGCTGCGCTTATGTCGCTCTACACACACTTGATTCTCTTATGGATACATATAAATACATAGGTTTTTAAATTCCTACCAGTCAGGTCTATTCCTGTGCGTTGAATATGGGGTGTTGATTCCATTTCATGGAGCCAGGAGTAGATCTTGTCTATTACGTATTTGGCTTCTGGAACGGTATCTGTGCTGATTTCAATCTCTGGTTTTATGCAGCACCCCCACTCAGCTTTCCCCTTATGCAAGTATAAGTTTGTTTTCTAAATGACAGACTCTCTTCTGTTTTGTAATTCCTTCCATATCTAGAAAAGTTTACAATCCGTGTATTAGTGATACCGTATGATGTTGCTTTTTCCGTGTGACTTA
>NW_006796800.1:0-6007 GCF_000442215.2 Lipotes vexillifer | reverse complement strand
TCCCCGACCAGGGATCAAACCCACACCCCCTGCATTGGAAGGCGAAGTCTTAACCACTGGACCGCTGGGCAAGTCCCCAGAGAGCATACTAATAACTGCATCAGGTAGAATGCATTTTCCAAAACAACCATTACAGCTGAAGGCAGAAAAAAAGTCAAAAATCACTGTTATCATAACTTCAGAAGCCCTGCCTGTTGCAGAAACCCCATGACATTTTTATAAAGAGACAACACTCTTGCCGAACTCTTCTTTTAATGGAGAGAGAGAATTATTCCAGCTAGATCCTGTCCAAGTCAAGCCGTTTTCATTATCTGTCAAACACTCCAAAATCAAGAGCCAGTTTGAGATGAGCTGAAAATCTGATTATGTTCATAATAAAAATTAAATCCCTCAATCCTTAACAAACAGAAGATTTATAATGATTTACAGTGTATCATTGAAATTCTAGATGCACTGAGGTTTGAGTTGAGAATGAAAATAAAGGGCAAAAACTTTGCCCACTATCGCAAAGAGAGGCTCAGTGTGACGCTGCCACATCAGGTTTCCTGTTTATCCCTCAGGCTGGTGCAGCAGAGACTTCAAAGTTTGATGGTGCCTGGGTTTTTTTGTTTTTTTGTTTTTTCTTCGTTCTTTCTTTTTGTTTTTTATTCCTCCAAAGATGTTGAGCAGCAGGCTAATGGATCCCCAGCGGGGTGCAAAGACAGCAGAAAGCACAGGAATTAGATGTCAATGTATTCCTCAGAGATACCCTACTAAGACAGAGCTAACTAACTAGGGTTTTAGTCTTCTCTTGGGGGAACACGCTTTGATGGTTCCCTGCCCACTCTTGGCTTCCTATATGTTTCCTGATTAAACTGCTGTCACAGATAAATCATGACTTCTGCCTATCAGGACAATTTTCTATTTTTTTTTTTTAAGGAAAAGTTTGGAATCATAAGCTTAAAAAGATGAGCAAGTTCTGGAGAATTTTATACTCACGTATAAACATATGTATATAAGCATGTCACATCTCCCTATTATAGAATCATCCATGGGTCTGGGACTGTTCTCTGCATGTTCTTTTCCTACCCATTACTTTATTAGATATATCTATATATTTTCTGCCAGTCACTTTCAGTCAATTGCTAGATTGCTTAGGAAACTTATTGAATAGATTTCGGGGGTTTGGGGGGTTCTCCTTGTTTTTCCTCAACACAGGCACGGATTGGAAATTGAAGTTGTCCCAGAGGTAAGAGTTTTTATTTTAAGTGTAAGGGGCATCCAAAATGTACCGGTGTACTTTTTGTGGGTTCCCACCTATAAAGAGCCCTTCAGGCACCAGAGAGTATTGATAATCTACCCTTTGCTTGGAGGAGAGATAAAACTCAGCAAACTGGAGCGAAAGTGGAAAGAGCTTGATCTACTTTGACCAAGCACAACCCTCTCAAAACCATGAAGTGAAACCGATTTACCCAGTGAAAGTCAAAGAAGTCAAAAAGCTGCACTGAAACCATATCTGCATCTACTGCCCGGCTGCCCCTCTGCCCTCGCCTCCACAAGCCCCATCCTGTCCCAGGCTGTGCCCAGAAGCCTCAGGCACACAGTGCCTTTGTGTGGCCTCTGCCTTTGCTGGACCGCATCTCTCCACACTGCTTCTCCTGCAAGGGGGGTCCTCATCGTGATGTACGTATCATTTTGCTTCAGGCTCTACATGAGGCTTCTTGCCACCCAAACCTGCCCCACCTTGGGGTCAGCAGGGCCCTGGCCATTACAAGGACATCTATTGGTCCCATAGCTACTGTTCTGTATCCTTTTGCCCTCTGCCCAGACTGACTCAGCAAAGCCACGTTGGATTCTTCTGTTCCGTAATGCAGACTATGTCATCTCTCACAGTCTGGGATTCATGCCATCTGCATAATTTCCCGTTTGCCTCTATCCTCTCAGACTCCTTATCACTGCACTTTCACATTAAAAACCCCAAACTGACCTCTCAGCAACAACCTGAGTTCCTGCAGACATTCTGACATTTGACCAGTGTCATAGCAGGGACCTTCCTTGCTTCGTGAGTCATTTCCTCAAGATTTTGTGTCTTCGCACTCATGGTGATTCCTGCCCACTGAGGGATTCCATTACCTTTCTGGAGCATCAACAGTTAATGTGAGATTAAATAATCTCACATTAACTCTCACAGTTAAATAATAAAAAACACCCAACTGCTTGAGATGGGACAAAATGAGGACTCTCAAGGGGCATACTTAAAGTCACTCTGCAAGGTTTCAGTCTGAGGGCTTTTTGAAATGTTGGTTTCAAAATTATATATATTATATAGATATATAAATTATAAAGCATTATAAAGAATTTATAAATGAAATCCATGAGATTAATAAGTGATGATAAGGAATTTTTAAAAAGAGCATGATTTTCATGCTTTGTTCACTGAGAAGATCCAGCAGCAGGTATGAATATGAACTTTTATAAACAGCTCCTTCCGCATTCCTCTTTAAATGCCATGACTTTCCCCAGTTAAATAAGAAAAGACTGTGGGACGGTATCCAGCAGAGGTGAAGTGAGGCAGTAGAAAGGCCATTACATCAAAACCAAGGCCACAGATGAGTAGGACAAAGCGAATTTGGTGGGAGTGTCACTTAAGCTTTCTATATGTCAATTTCCTGTGGATAAAAATAGCAGGTGTATCTAACATCACAGATAGGAAGTAAAGTAAAACAGATGTGAAAAATCAGGAATGATAATATGATGGGTTAATATTACTCCTTAAATTCTGGAAGCTGCTATTTTCATTTGAAATTCAAGTAACTTCCTTTTAACCTGAAGATTTCAAAGTATTTAATGGGAAGTATAAAAGTAAGCCCAAATGATTGTGAACCAGTAATGAAACAAATTAACATGGAAAAGCACACGAGAGTCCTTTCCAGCATTTACTGTAACTAATCACATAGGAAGGGTGTGTGGAGTTGGGTTCATTCCAAAGTAGCTTTCCAGACTAATACCAAAAATTTATCAGCCCCACAAATACATGTCTTCATCCTCCTAAGCTTTACCCACAGTAAAAGGAATTTATTAATTTCAAGAATTCATCTCATTTATGGCCTAAGTGTGCACAGCAAAATGAATAATGTTAAAAAATAATTCAACATGGGTGGTCAAGGTCAATTTAGCAAAGCAAGGTATACCTGACACAACAGCGATGGGCCTTACACATGGGGACCCAGCTTATTCAGAGACACCAGAGGAGCGAGGGTGGGAGACACAGATGGGAGAAAAGAGAGTTGAGGATCCTCTTATAATATTGTAGACATCATTCTTGATTTTTCATCCAAACTTTCATTATTAAATAAAAGAGCATTATGTCCCATGTATAACTAAAATAATCTATTCTAGATTCTTTTAAAGCTTTACTTGTCTGATTTTATGCTGTCATGTATTTAATGGATAATATAATACAAATAAGAACTTACTTTGGTTGCTTATAGTCATTAAAAATTACATTTCCATCAAGACAGTATTCTAGGTTTTTTTATTTTTTACTTTTATTTTTTTTAGAGTAATGTGACAGGGCTCAGCAGTCCCTAAAAGTGCTGAAAGTGAAGTGGTAGATAAGCCTGAAACTTAATGGTTGTGAGGTCCTTAAAAAACAATACTGTGTTTTTAATGGAGTTAGACAGAGTGAGAAATGAAGCCGTTTTGCTTTCCCTGCATGTGTTTCTCACTTTGAAGTTAAAACAGCAGCTCAGTCTGATTGAGGTAGGTAGGGGGTAAAGAACTGGCCAGGTTTTACACATGAAAGCAAATACTTAGAAGCAGAATTAAAAGCCAATGCACACTAAACTGTGAGTGTTAACCCATGTCAGCCCTAATTCTACTCAAAAAGTGGTGTGTGAACATTCAAAGCTGATGACACTAGTCTCCTTGCCAGGAGCAGGGTCCCAAACTCACGCAGCAGGGCTGGAAACAGGGAGTACGCCTTGCTCAGGGTTCAGTGGTTGCCGCTTGTCATGCATCTCAGGCAGAGGCGTAAGATGGAAGGGGCTTTTCAAAACCCTGTGGCCCAGACCATGGGGTCAGAGCAGAAAACCATGTTTCATGGAACTCTCATGTCTAACATGATATTAATAAAAGTAAAAGAAAAACATAAAAAAACTGAATGAGATTTCTATGGTCAAATGTTTGAGAAATTCAGAATTAATCAAGGTTAAACGTGTTTCTTTTCCAAAGGACTTCTCCGAGCCTTCAGTATTTTAATGTGCAGGAGAGGTTCCCTAATTATTGGGCCTGAGAGCTTTTTCTGAAAAGTTATGGGTGGATACTTATGTCCCATGGGGCACAGTTTGGGAAATACTGAGATAAAATATTACTATCCTTGGTTTATAGATGAGGGAGTTGAGGCCCAAGGAGAACTCGGGTCTCCGGCCTCCGAGTACCAAATCTTCCCAGGGGACCGATCAGAAATCTGAGAATAGATAAGCTGCAACCTTTTTAGGCAACACACATACCCTGGAAGGGTGTCCTAAAACTAAAACTTCTGAAAGTGCGGTATACACACTCTTCTTTCCTGGCTCAGTCAGGACACACAGACCCTCCGAAGTCATGATTACCTGATACAAAGGCATACAGATGCTATCGATCCACTCCAATTGCAACCGAGGCAGCTCATCCTTCCGGTTCCGATCAAAAATAGCCTAGAATGGGGGAGGAGAACCTTGCTTTATTACACTGGAGTCTTTCATAGGCGCTTTTGTCAAACACTTTGTCACAATGATCCGATTCTTACCAACTGCACACTTCACAGACGACAATCGATCTTTACACGTACTTTCTTTTCCTTTATCTATGATGAGAAATGAAGTATTTTCACCTCTTTTTATGAGATTTGTAAATGAATTTATTTGAACTTTATAGCATGCAACTCCTTGGGGCCAAAACCTGTCTTCAGTTATAGGTAACTGCCACTAAATCAAGTCATCAGGTCACTGGGAATTGGGCACAAGTCAAAGGAAGGGGAGATTTTTTTTTTTGCTACAAAAATAGTGCAGGCTTTTATTTTTATAGCGAGAGAGGGTGGGATAGATTGGAAAAGATCCTTAAAAGCAATTTCATTTTAAATAGAAATTATTTGTATTAATTTTTCAGGGTGGGGACAATTTTGTGTTTCTCAATAAGGTCCTGTCGTGAATAAATTCCTAAATTTTTATCTATCACTGGATGGATGATGGGGGCAGGTACCCATTCTCTCCTCATTCCCAGCCTTTAAACGTTATGATATTATAATGTTTAGAAAACTTAGAGAAAAAGAAGTGACATATTCCGTTGGGCAGACACAAAAAGAAAGACAATCAGTTGGAATTGGATGGCTGAGATAGAGTCCTCGGACAAACACTGCCTGTTCTACGCCAGTGAGACTGTCCCTCCCTTTATTCCTAAGGAGTAAGGCCAGGGTCTAAGAAGCAACCCTGCCCTGCCTATGGTCTTACAGTAGGTTTCACCTTTTTTCTAAATAAAATGTGGCATCCACATCATTTTGGCGTTCACATAGGTTGTGAGGGCAGATTCATGACATCTCCTTGGTTCAGATATGTTGAGAAATCCTGTATCCTTCAGACTTAGGAACGAGGGTGGGAGTGGGTGGGGCCCAAATCACTAGCCGCTGAGGTCACAGAAGATAGAAGGGCGCCGCTGAGGTCACAGAAGATAGAAGGGCGCCGCTGAGGAAAATACCTCCAAATTAGGGAGGAGGTCACCGTCTCCTACGGGCTCTGTTCATCCTTGATTGTAATGTGAAATGTAAATATCAGGAAGGAGGACTAGGCATTTGGAGAAGACTCTGAAATATGCTGGAGGAAGGGCTGGTTCTTGTGAACTGCATGAATCTTGGTCCAAAATGTTCCTTTAAAAAATATTACTCTGGGCTTCCCTGGTGGCGCAGTGGTTGAGAGTCCGCCTGCCGATCCAAGGGACACGGGTTCGTGCCCCGGTCCGGGAAGATCCCACATGCCGCGGAGTGGCTGGGCCC
>NW_006796798.1:994615-1005185 GCF_000442215.2 Lipotes vexillifer | reverse complement strand
CCTGTGCTCTGCAACGGGAGAGGCCACAACAGTGAGAGGCCCGCGTACCGCAAAAAAAAACCCAAAACACAAACAACAAAAAAAAAACCTCCATCTTCTTTGCAGCTTTTTTGAGTCCTCCCAATAAAAATGACCTCCCTCTGGAAATCCCATAGCACTTTTTGTCATCATCAATATCAAATAGTAATCACAATGATAACTAGCATTCATTGAGTGCACATTATATTGGTGCATAGGAAACGTTATCTGACTTTATCGTGCCAACAATTCTATTGTGTACTATTTTCATCCCCATTTTCTAGATAAAGAAACGAGTCTCAGACATGTTAAAATGTGTTCAAAGTGAAATAACCATTTAGTGGTAGATTGAGAATTTGAATGCCAGGTCTATCATAGCAAATCACAAGGATTTATATTCCTCCTACATGCACGAAAATAATCATCATTAGAATGTAAGCTTGTGCAAGAAAGAAAATATATCTCATATTTCTTTGAATTTTCTAATGTTCACCAAGTTGTCATTTAATAAATATTTTTTGATTGGATGACTCCCTCCTAGAACAAATACAAATATATTTAGAAACTTGTTCATGAGGGGGAATGAGTGACTTTTTAAAAATTATTTCTCTGCTTCCCAACATCTTTATAAATTTGGCACTTCAAAAAGACAACAAAGGTGATGTCTATACACACCACAGCAAAGCTCTAAAAGAAAGATAAAAGTACAGACTTATGAATCAATAGTGTCATTACTAGACAGTAGTTATTAAGGACCTAATATGTGGGCGATACCATGCTAAGTGCTGAAAAGGACATGAAGATGAACAAAGTTGTTCTTGCCATCAAAGTAACTTACTATCTAGTTTAGGGGCACAACAAAGAAGAACAGTATTTGCTTTGCCTAATCCAGATTGCCTTCTGAAAAGGTTAGATAGTGATAAAAGCAGAGATTTTTTTCCTAGAGAGTATTTAAATGAATAAGTGGGAGACAGAGGGAGAACTCAATTGCTATGAATAACAGAAGGAGAATTCCAGATAGGCTCTGGACTGAGGCGAGAAGGCAATAGAGAAAAACTGTCAATAGCAACATTTTAGGAGTGAAAAAAAATGTGAGCTGTGAACTGCAAATTGTTTGCTGGTGGGTACATGGTATATAGCCCTCCTCTATGAAATCTTCAGTAGGGTCTACACTGATCACTGAACTTTTCTGGGAAATAAAAAGATGCTCAATTTTACTGCTGTGTCAGAGCAATAGAGTCCAAGGACAGCATGAAGCCTGGAGGAGACCTGAGAGATTTACTAAAGCTAACAGTACAGGACAGCTGCTGCTCAAGATGATCATGGGATCTGCCCCCCATGCCCACTCCTTTGTATGGAAGTGCCTGTACTTACTCTCTTCTCCTTGGCTTTGGCTTCCTGCTCCTTTATCACAGGGCCAGTGCCCTGACCCTGGACCCCACTGTTAGAATGGGGAATTGGTGGAATTCCCTATTAGCTTCTCAGGCTCTATACTGGGTGGAATAGTGTCCTCCAAATATTCGTATCCCAATCAGAACCTCAGAATGTGACCTGATTTGAAACAAGTTTTTTTGCCCATGAAATCAAGTAAAGGTGAGGTCATACTGGATTAGGGTGGGCCCTAATCCAGGGACTGATGTCCTTGTAAGAAGAGAGGAATTTGGGCACAAACACTCAGGGAGAGCTCTGTTTAACAATGGAGGGAAAGATTGCAACAGTATGTCTACAAGCCAAGCAACGTCAAGATTGCCAGCAATCATCAGAAGGTAGGAGTAAGGCATTGAACAAATTCTCCTTCAGCATTTCCAGGAGGAACCAAACCTGCCAACACCTTGATTTTAGACTTCTGACTTACAGAACTATGAGATAATAAATTCTCTATGACTTGCATTTCTCTAATAATTAGTGATAGTGAGCATTTTTTCATGTGCCTATTGGCCATCTGTATGACAAATATTTTTAAGTGCATTGTTTTGGGGACTTAATTCTTTTTTAAAAAAAGACTTGGGACTCAAGGTATGGTTATGAAGGAAGAGACACAAACACTCATTTATAACACATGGAGATAAATGTTAGGTCATGGGCTTTGGGAATTCTTAGATTTCACTGAAGTTTCACATATTTAGGAAAGAGATGAAGGCGGTTTTTACACAGACTTGTATTGTCAGGTTTAATTGTTTATTTGGTGGGTGAGTCTAGCTAACTGCCCAACATCAGCAACTCAATATAGGTTTACTGTTCTCTGTTCATCTTGTGCACATAGTTACTCTAGTGAGTGATAACACCTTTGTTTCTTTGAGATAAAACTTTGGTGTGAGCTGAAAAGGCATATAATTTGCCTTGTGTTTCTAAAGATTCCAAAACATCTACAGACATGGAATTTAAGAGAAACCAAGTAACTTATTCAATATTGTCATTGTAGAAACTGAAGATCTTAAAAGACACCATGAGGGACCACAGATAAATGGCATAGGTCCACTTTAGTGAAAAAGAGACAGAGAGAGAAAGAGAGCCTTTGAGTACAATTAAGTAATGAAAGTCTGATGCTCCTTTGTTTTGGAGTAAGAAGTCTGTAAAATGTTTGGAAGAGAATCTCCATCTTCCTGTCCTTGTATTCTCATGAGAAAAATTCAATTAGAGTGAAAATGCTGGTCTCTCTTTCCTGTTCTTATGCATCCTTCAGAAGAAGAACAGACAGGGGATTCATAAATTAGGCAAAGACACTAGGCAAGTGTGGCTTAGTCCTTTCTGACCTCTGTTTTTCATAACTGTTTCTCTTTAAGATGCACTTCTGCAAGAAACCAGATCCTGGTAAGGCAGAGCAAGACAGCAACTGCCCCCTTTGCCTTCCACTCAGTGGGTAGCTGTAATTCAGTAAAAGCAAGTCTTAGGAATCCAGCTGAGGTACAGACACCCAAGCTGCACCACCAATCAGCTTTATCAGTCACAAAGCTGATCCAGATTCTAACTCCTGCATTTCCTTCTCCGTTGGCTCCAAACTCAGGAAGGAAAATATCAGGTGTGATTTACCAATGCCTCAGACAGTCACTCCTTACTGACTTGCTTCTGCACTAACCACTGCGATTGCTCCATGCTTCTTCTTATCTCCTTAACTCTGCAGCCCTCCCTGCCAGGTTTCCATTATGAAACGTTTCTAGGCTCTTTTTCTTTTTCTTTTTCTTTTTTTTTTTTGCAGTACGTGGGCCTCTCACTGTTGTGGCCTCTCCCGTTGCGGAGCACAGGCTCTGGATGCACAGGCTCAGCGGCCATGGCTCACGGGCCCAGCCGCTCCGCAGCATGTGGGATCCTCCCGGACCGGGGCACGAACCCGCGTCCCCTGCATCGGCAGGCAGACTCTCAACCACTGCGCCACCAGGGAAGCCCTCTAGGCTCTTTTTAATGCTGGGGAACTATGTCCACCCACGTGGGCTCCCCTTTTCCACTGAACACCGTGGCTTGTCATGAATGTGACTCTGTGGCAGTTTTCATTCTGCCTTGAGTTGTAGTTTTAGAATTTATTTGATCTGCCCTGCTAAACTCTACCCACACACCACCATGCCATCGACTCCAACCTCATCTCCTTCTTCACATGACTGAGCTTCAAGTTCATGGATGATGGGGGACTCATATCATCTTCACAGTTCCTACGGCACCTGTGACAAGGTTTGTCAAAAGGGAGCACGTTTCATTAAGAATCTTTATTCTGACACCCCTGTGCCCTGCCTCCCCAATTTCAAGGTACAAATATCATCACACATCCAATCAACTATTCAAATATCCCTGTGCCTATATTAGCAGTGAGTCCAGGGGTCTCCTCTGGAGGCTCTCTTCCACCACAGGCTTCAGTTTAGAGGGACGCACTCATCTGAAGATGTGGGTCAGTTCTGCTTCCAAATGGCAATGAAATGCAGGATCATGCCAGTCACATGGCAACACCTAGGCACCAGATGATTCCGTCACTCACCTGTCCTCTTTCCTTGTGGAAAATGTGGTCTCTCTGGGGACCTTGGGGCTCTTTTCTGCCAGTCAGTTGGGACTATCTCGATCCATCAAAGAGATTCTAGTTGCAATCTGCTCTTCTAGGAGATACCTTGGCCCCTATGCAAATTTGCCGCCCCACACTTGCCTGATCAACTCTGCATTAGGAGGGGGTAGCCTTGGTCAGGACTCAAAAATATTCAGTCCCACACAAATGCATCCACACTCATCGCACAGTTGCAAAACTAACTCTTCCCTGAAAATACAATGATGCTCTAAGCTCACTAGCTGGGTCCACCTAACAAAGCAGTTCACAGCCCCTATAGCTACAATCTAAAGTTAAGTAAAATAAAATAAATTTTCCCTCACAGACACATCACCAAAATTACTTATGCCCAGAAAATATGTGTATGTGTCTGTTTGTTTGTTTGTCAATGCAGAGTTTAGAAATTTTTTTTAATACAAATGCCTTTAGGAAGGATATATACACTCTTGTTCTCCACGGGATCCACCTAAATGTGGAAGCTGAGATTTCTGCCTGGGCTCTGTAGGCATCTGAGTTTGAGCACTCTGCTTTATGAGTCCACATGATTAGTTACACCCCTGGGGCTGTGGGGATACACACACACACACACACACACACACACACACACACACACGAGGCCACATGAGCTGAGAGAAAGCATAACCTTCACAATACTTGTATGTTTCTGCTATTGATCCTGGAGCTCTTTTTAGCAAACTTGTCCTCTGAACAACCACAGGAAAAAGGGTAGAAATTGAAGCTTATCTGCATAGGAAGAGCAGATGGCCCTATGATCACAAATAGGACCAAAGCTTTTCCCAGTCATGCATGTTATTGTGATGGTCAGATTGTCTGGTGGATAGTTTAAAATTCTACTCCATGGAATGTATTGAAGTTGGTCGGTCACTGTCCTGGGGGTGGGCGTGGGCACAAGGGCCATCTGCAAGGGATGCGCAGCCTGAGGGGTGATGAATGGGAGCCAGGGTCCCCCCACCACCACCTTCGTCTTCAGTGAAGGAAGCTGTTTTCCTCTGTTTTACCCAGTGGTGATCCCATCAGGAGAAAATGAAGCAGATGAGAAAACTCCTGGGATCAGTTAAAATAATTTTTTTAAAAGCACTCTCTTTAGAAAACCCTACACTTCATTTATTTTGCTTAAGTGAAGTTGAAGAGTAGTGATCCTCAACCTTAGATGTGCATTAAAATCATGTGGGGAGATTTTTTAAAATACTGATGCCTAGGTTCAACCTCCAGAGATTCTGATTTTTAACTCATCTGGGCTGTGACCTTAACACTGAGGTTTTTTAAAGCTCCCAACAGATTCCGATGTGCAGCCAGGATTAAGAACACCTGCAGGAGAGGGCAAAGAACAGATTTTGGAGCTAGGGAGATAAAGTGGACTCCTGAATCATCTCTGTCTATAACATAAACTTACTATACAAACTCTCAGATCCTCCATTTTATGCACTGATATATTTATGTGTATGTTATTATTCACTTACACCTTTTTTATCCTCAAAATAGCTGCAGGTGCCTTAAAGAAACACATGTAGTATAGCAAGGAGCTTTGGGAAAAGAAAAATGAAGCAAGAGTAGAATATTCCCTAATGGTTGTCAGATAGACTTCTACACTTCCTAGAGCTTCTTAGCAGTGAGGATAAGTAAAGAGGAACACACAACCATTTGCAAAATATACAGCTCCCATAAGCCACCGACTGCTCAGTGAATCACTAGCAACAGGGTTTTGTTCTGGGGTTCTCCAAAGGGATCACTGTGTGATGTGATAAACAAAATCCTTAAAGCCACAGTAAGAATAATAAGGAGCCCTACAGGGTGGACCCTTTGTTTCCTACCTACACCTATAAAATGGAGACCATGACAGAGATTGCTAGTACCTGCCCCATAACCAGTGTCTCCTTCCTTACTTCTTAGCAAAAGAACCATGGTTTTTGCAGGCAATGATGTACCCAGGTATGGAGGAAGAAGGGAAGGAGGAGGCCAAGAACAAGAACAGGAACAGGAATAGGATGAAAAGGAGAAAAAAGAAGGGGAAGAAAAGGAGAAGAAGAATGAGAGGAAAAGGAGGAGACCTATATCTTCCCCATTTGCTTGCAGATGGTGGTGGCCAATGGGAAGCAAGTAGAAGTCCTTAAAGACAAGCTTATCAAGGATATCTCTTTGAAGGGAGATGCCCTAGGTGGGAAAAGTGCTCTTGTTCTTTTTCCTTTCCATTTATAACAGGGTGTGATGGCTGGACTGCAGCAACCACCTCAGGACTACTAGGAAAAGCAGAAAGAATTGCAGAACTCTTGGTCTTGAACTATGAGCTTGCAAACTCTAGTCAGTGACACTTGGACTCCTGATGACATTAAGCCTTCATTGTTGCCATCATTATAGTCAGGTCTCACCAACTTGCAGCCAAACTCAATGCTTAACTAACATAGGGACAATTATATCTTAAGGTCTTATGAGACTTGAAATGAACATGAGCAGAATTTCTGGAATTTCTTTGTGCTAATTATGTTATTTATCCATTCCATCAAAATTTATTAAATGCCTCCTCTGAACCAGGCACCATTCTTAGTGTTGGAGGATATGACCCTACCCTTATGGGGATTACATTCTACTGAAGCATTACTTCTGTTTGCCCAGATGTTTCCTGTTTTTATCTCTCTATATTTTGGGGGGTAAATTTTTGGCTTATGAAAAATCTGGATTTAACTACTTTCCATGGCACTTTTTTAGCATTAGATCCATTGACCAAATCAGAGTTACATGTATGTGTGTCTGTTGCTATGTAGGTATTGAATATATCTAAACCACACTCTTTATTCTCAAGAATTAATATTTCTACTGGGAGACATAAGACATGAAGGGATAAAAAACAAAGCCGGAAGGGCCAACAGACAATAAGGTTAGTTGCTAACATCCACCAACCTAACTTATTATGTGCTAGACATTTTTCAAGCATGTCACATGAAGTATCTCATTTATTCCTCACATCAATCTCTAGAGAGAGTGATTAATATTATCTTCATTTGTACCTTAAGTGCCTCCAAATCACAGAACTCCTAAGTGGTAGTGCCAGGATTCAAACACACTTAGTCCAATACTGGAGCCCATGGATTCCACTGCTACTCTAAACAGTCTCAAGTAACCAGAGATGCCAAAAAGAGGTAATGACAGCCATCAGTGGAAAGTTTATTCAAACACTATTCGTAGAGCTCCTTCTGAATGCCAAACATTGCTTGGGATACAAACAAGTCCATCAGAAAACAAACAAAAACAGAAAAGTAGGAAGGAAAACTGTCCATCAGCGGGGTTGTCCCTTACACTATCACGATATCAGTAATCACTGTGAGGAAAGCAAAGATTTTATGTGGGGAGCAAGGGAGATGCTTTCAGTATTGTTTTTAGTATTTTAAATACCTGTAGACAAAAAATTAGACCATGTTCCTCAGTAATCCACCCAGTTACTGAGAAATCTCACCTCTAGTGACTCTCTCCCCCTGCTCTTCCCAGATCACTTGTGGAAAAGTTAATCTTCTGTTCTCTTTCTTTCCCTCCCTGGAGACCTAAGTGATGACTGATTTTTTAAATCTCCTAACATTTCCTTTCCTCTTCCTCCTTAAAAAATTAGGTGTCAAAATAAGAGTCTGTGAGGGCCTGCCCAAATTTGAAGAGATGTGAGAGGCAGTGACCAGTATGAGAAACCAGAATGGTGTTTCAAGGACGGCTCTGCTAGGAGGGAATCATTTGCAAAGAGTGTGGTCTCTAGTGAGAGAAGGGCCCACAAACTCATCCACAATAGAAACCCTTAGCCACAGGCTGTGATCATACTTTTAATCCTGAGGTCTCTTCGCTTTCACAAACCCCAGTGAGCCATGTTGAACGACTGTTCATTTCTCTTTAAGAGTAAAGAATATTCTCAGCTTCACACCTTCACTCTTTAGGAAGGAAAAAAAAATGAAGCTCTCACATCTTTTTTTGGAAGTAAGTTAGTCTCTTGGGTAAATATGTTGTATCCTTTACAAATAATAGCCACCATTTATGAGGCATTGACTTCTGGCATGTACCTGCCATTGTGTTAGTGTTCTCTGAGCATTTTCTCATTCAGTCTGTCAACGACCTTTTGAGGTGGAGTCTTTTGTACACCCCATTTTACAGATGAGAACAATGAGGCTTATAAACTATGAAATACAATTTAGTGGCTCCTGAGAACATTAAACATAGAGTCACCATATGACCTAGCAATTCCACTCCTGGGTGTATATATACCCAAATGGTTTGAAAATGGGTATTCAAACAAATATGCCTACAAAAATGTTTATAGCAGCATTATTCACAATAGCCAAAAGGTGAAACAACCCAAGTGTGTGTCAATGGATGAATGAATAAGCAAAGTGTGATGTAGCCATATAACAGAATGTTATTCAGTCACAAAAAGGAACAAAGGACTGATACACATGAATACAATATGAATGAACCTCAAAAACCTGCAGCCTGCAAAAAGGAGACCCCAACCACAGTAAGATAAGCAAAATGAGAAGACAGAAAAACACACAGCAGATGAAGGAGCAAGATAAAAACCCACCAGACCTAACAAATGAAGAGGAAATAGGCAGTCTACCTGAAAAAGAAATGAGAATGATGAGAGTAAAGATGATCCAAAATCTTGGAAATAGAATAGACAAAATACAAGAAACATTTAACAAGGACCTAGAAGAACTAAAGATGAAACAAGCAACGATGAACAACACAATAAATGAAATTAAAAATACTCTAGGACTTCCGGGAAGATGGTGGAAGAGTAAGACGTGGAGATCACCCTCCTCCACACAGATACACCAGAAATACATCTACACGTGGAACAACTCCTACAGAACACCCACTGAACGCTGGCAGAAGACCTCAGACCTCCCTAAAGGCAAGAAACGCCCCCACGTACCTGGGTAGGGGAAAAGAAAACGAATAAACAGAGACAAAAGGATAGGGACGGGACCTGCACCAGTGGGAGGGAGGTGTGAAGGAGGAAAGGTTTCCACACACTAGAAGCCCCTTCACGGGCGGAGACTGCGGGAGGCGGAGGGAGAGCTTCAGAGCCACAGAGGAGAGCGCAGCCACAGGGGTGCGGAGGGCAGAGCGGAGAGATTCCCGCACAGAGGATCGGTGCCGACCGGCACTCACCAGCCCGAGAGGCTTGTCTGCTCACCCGCCGGGACGGGCGGGGCTGGGAGTTGAGGCTCGGGCTTTGGTCGGAGCGCAGGGAGAGGACTGGCGGCGTGAACACAGCCTGAAGGGGTTAGTTTGCCACGGCTAGCCGGGAGGGAGTCTGGGGAAAAGTCTGGACCTGCCGAAGAGGCAAAAGACTTTTTCTTACCTCTTTGTTTCCTGGTGCGCGAGGAGAGGGGATTCAGAGCGCTGCTTAAAGGAGCCCCAGAGACGGGCGCGAGCCGTGGCTAAAAGCGCGGACCCCAGAGACAGGCATGAGACGCTAAGGCTGCTGCTGCCGCCACCAAGAACACTGTGTGTGAGCACAGGTCACTATCCACACCCCTCTTCTGGGGAGCCTGTGCAGCCCGCCACTGCCAGGGTCCAGGGATCCCGGGACAACTTACCCGGAAGAACGCATGGCGCGCCTCAGGCTGGTGCAACATCACGCTGGCCTCTGCCGCCGTAGGCCCACCCCGCACTCCTTGCCCCTCCCTACCCCTGGCCTGAGTGAGCCAGAGCCCCCGAATCTCGGCTCCTTTAACCCTGTCCTGTTTGAGCGAAGAACAGACGCCCTCCAGCGACCTACACGCAGAGGCGGGGCCAAATCCAAAGCTGAGCCCTTGGGAGCTGTGAGAACAAAGAGAAAGGGAAATCTCTCCCAGCAGCCTCAGAAGCAGCGGATTAAAGCTCCACAATCAACTTGATGAACCTGCATCTGTGGAATACAGGAATAGAAAACGAATCATCCCAAGTTAAGGAGGTGGACTTTGAGAGCAAGATTTATGATTTTTTTCCCCCTTTTCCTCTTTTTGTGAGTGTGTATGTGTATGCTTCTGTGTGAGATTTTGTCTGTATAGCTTTGCTTTCACCATTTGTCCCAGGGTTCTATCCGTTGTTTTTTGTTGTTGTTGTTGTTGTCTTTTTCTCTTAATAATTATTTTTTTATTTTAATAACTTTATTATATTTTATCTTACTTTATTTTATTTTACTTTATCTTCTTTTTTTCCTTCCTTCCCTCCTTCCTTCCTCCCTCCCTCCCTCCCTCCCTCCTTTCTTTCTTGCTTTCTTTCTACTTCTACTAATTCTTTCTATCTACTTTTTCTCCCATTTCTTCTGAGCCGTGTGGATGAAAGGCTCTTGGTGCTGCAGCCAGGAGTCAGTGCTGTGCCTCTGAGGTGGGAGAGCCAACTTCAGGACACTGGTCCACAAGAGACCTCCCAGCTCCACATAATATCAAACAGTGAAAATCTCCCAGAGATCTCCATCTCAACACCAGCACCCAGCTTCACTCAACGACCAGCAAGCTACAGTGCTGGACATCCTATGCCAAACAA
>NW_006796798.1:918554-990099 GCF_000442215.2 Lipotes vexillifer | reverse complement strand
TGATGTACCCTGCATCTGTGGAATACATGAATAGACAACGAATCATCCCAAGTTAAGGAGGTGGACTTTGAGAGCAAGATTTATGATTTTTTTCCCCCTTTTCCTCTTTTTGTGAGTGTGTATGTGTATGCTTCTGTGTGAGATTTTGTCTGTATAGCTTTGCTTTCACCATTTGTCCCAGGGTTCTATCCGTTGTTTTTTGTTGTTGTTGTTGTTGCGTCAAGAAGAGACCTCCCAGCCCCACATAATATCAAACGGCGAAAATCTCCCAGAGATCTCCATCTCAACACCAGCACCCAGCTTCACTCAACGACCAGCAAGCTACAGTGCTGGACAACCTATGCCAACCATATAGCAAAACAGGAACACAACCCCACCCACTAGCAGAGAGGCTGCCTAAAATCATAATAAGTCCACAGACACCCCAAAACACACCACCAGACGTGGACCTGCCCACTAGAGAGACAAGATCTCTCATCCACCAGAACACAGGCAGTAGTCCCCTCCACCAGGAAGCCTACACAACCCACTGAACCGACCTTAGCCACTGGTGACAGACACCAAAAAAAATGGGAACTACTACGAACCTGCAGCCTGCAAAAAGGAGACCCCAACCACAGTAAGATAAGCAAAATGAGAAGACAGAAAAACACACAGCAGATGAAGGAGCAAGATAAAAACCCACCAGACCTAACAAATGAAGAGGAAATAGGCAGTCTACCTGAAAAAGAAATGAGAATGATGAGAGTAAAGATGATCCAAAATCTTGGAAATAGAATAGACAAAATACAAGAAACATTTAACAAGGACCTAGAAGAACTAAAGATGAAATAAGCAACGATGAACAACACAATAAATGAAATGAAAAATACTCTAGACGGAATCAATAGGAGAATATATGAGGCAGAAGAACGGATAAATGACCTGGAAGATAAAATAGTGGAAATAACTACTGCAGAGCAGAATAAAGAGAAAAGAATGAAAAGAACTGAAGACAGTCTCAGAGACCTCTGGGACAACATTAAACACACCAACATTCGAATTATAGGGGTTCCAGAAGAAGAGAGAAAGAAAGGGACTAAGAAAATATTTGAAGACAACATTAAACGCACCAACATTCGAATTATAGGGGTTCCAGAAGAAGAAGAGAAAAAGAAAGGGACTGAGAAAATATTTGAAGAGATTATAGTTGAAAACTTCCCTAATATGGGAAAGGAAATAGTTAATCAAGTCCAGGAAGCACAGAGAGCCCCATACAGGATAAGTCCAAGGAGAAATACATCAAGACACATATTAATCAAACTGTCAAAAACTAAATACAAAGAAAGCATATTAAAAGCAGAAAGGGAAAAAAACAAATAACCACACAAGGGAATCCCCATAAGGTTAACAGCTGATCTCTCAGCAGAAACTCTACAAGCCAGAAGGGAGTGGCAGGACATACTGAAAGTGATGAAGGAGAAAAACCTGCAACCAAGATTACTCTACCCAGCAAGGATCTCATTCAGATTTGATGGAGAAATTAAAACCTTTACAGACAAGCAAAAGCTGAGAGAGTTCAGCACCACCAAACCAGCTTTACAACAAATGCTAAAGGAACTTCTCTAGACAAAAACACAAGAGAAGGAAAAGTCCTATAATAACGAACCCAAAACAATTTAGAAAATGGGAATAGGAACATACATATCGATAATTACCTTAAATGTAAATGGACTAAATGCTCCCACCAAAAGACACAGATTGGCTGAATGGATACAAAAACAAGACCCATATATATGCTGTCTACAAGAGACCCACTTCAGACCTAGAGACACATACAGACTGAAAGTAAGGGGATGGAAAAAGATATTCCATGCAAATGGAAACCAAAAGAAAGCTGGAGTAGCAATTCTCATATCAGACAAAATAGACTTTAAAATAAAGACTATTACAAGAGACAAAGAAGGACACTACATAATGATCAAGGGAGTGATCCAAGAAGAAGATATAGCAATTGTAAATATTTATGAACCCAACATAGGAGCACCTCAATACATAAGGCAAAAACTAGCAGCCATAAAAGGGGAAATCGACAGTAACACATTCATAGTAGGGGACTTCAACACCCCACTTTCACCAATGGACAGATCATCCAAAATGAAAATAAATAAGGAAACACAAGCTTTAAATGATACATTAAACAAGATGGACTTAATTGATATTTATAGGACACTCCATCCAAAAACAACAGAATACACATTTTTCTCAAGTGCTCATGGAACATTCTCCAGGATAGATCATATCTTGGGTCACAAATCAAGCCTTGGTAAATTTAAGAAAATTGAAATTATATCAAGTATCTTTTCCGACCACAACGCTATGAGACTAGATATCAATTACAGAAAAAGATCTGTAAAAAATACAAACACATGGAGGCAAAACAATACACTACTTAATAACGAAGTGATCACTGAAAAAATCAAAGAGGAAATTAAAAAATACCTAGACACAAATGACAATGGAGACCTGATGACCCAAAATCTATGGGATGCAGCAAAAGCAGTTCTAAGACGGAAGTTTATAGCAATACAATCCTACCTTAAGAAACAGGAAACATCTCGAACAAACAACCTAACCTTGCACCTAAAGCAATTAGAGAAAGAAGAACAAAAGAGCCCCAAAGTTAACAAAAGGACAGAAATCATAAAAATCGGATCAGAAATAAATGAAAAAGAAATGAAGGAAACCATAGCAAATATCAATAAAACTAAAAGCTGGTTCTTTGAGAAGATAAACAAAATTGATAAACCATTAGCCAGACTCATCAAGAAAAAAAGCGAGAAGACTCAAATCAATAGAATTAGAAATGAAAAAGGAGAAGTAACAACTGACACTGCAGAAATACAAAAGATCATGAGAGATTACTACAAGCAACTCTATGCCAATAAAATGGAAAACCTGGAAGAAATGGACAAATTCTTAGAAATGCACAACATGCCAAGACTGAATCAGGAAGAAATAGAAAATATGAACAGACCAATCACAAGCACTGAAATTGAAACTGTGATTAAAAATCTTCCAACAAACAAAAGCCCAGGACCAGATGGCTTCACAGGCGAATTCTATCAAACATTTAGAGAAGAGCTAACAACTAGCCTTCTCAAACTCTTCCAAAATATAGCAGAGGGAGGAACACTCCCAAACTCATTCTACGAGGCCACCATCACCCTGATACCAAAACCAGAAACGGATGTCACAAAGAAAGAAAACTACAGGCCAATATCACTGATGAACATAGATGCAAAAATCCTCAACAAAATACTAGCAAACAGAATCCAATGGCACATTAAACGGATCATACACCATGATCAAGTGGGGCTTATCCCAGGAATGCAAGGATTCTTCAATATACGCAAATCAATCAACGTGATACACCATATTAAAAAATTGAACTAGAAAAACCATATATGATCATTTCAATAGATGCAGAGAAAGCTTTCAACAAAATTCAACACCCATTTATGAAAAAATCTATGCAGAAAGTAGGCATACAGGGAACTTTCCTCAACATAATAAAGGCCATATATGACAAACCCACAGCCAACATCGTTCTCAATGGTGAAAAACTGAAAGCGTTTCCACTAAAAGGGAACAAGACAAGGTTGCCCACTCTCACCACTCTTATTCAACATAGTTTTGGAAGTTTTAGCCACAGCAATCAGAGAAGAAAAGGAAATAAAAGGAATCCAAATCGGAAAAGAAGAAGTAAAGCTGTCACTGTTTGCAGATGACATGATACTATACATAGAGAATCCTAAAGATGCTACCAGAAAACTACTAGAGCTAATCAATGAATTTGGTAAAGTAGCAGGATACAAAATTAATGCACAGAAATCTCTGGCATTCCTATATACTAATGATGAAAAATCTGAAAGTGAAATCAAGAAAACACTCCCATTTACCATTGCAACAAAAAGAATAAAATATCTAGGAATAAACCTACCTAAGGAGACAAAAGACCTGTATGCAGAAAATTATAAGACACTGATGAAAGAAATTAAAGATGATACAAACAGATGGAGAGATATACCATGTTCTTGGATTGGAAGAATCAACATTGTGAAAATGACTCTACTACCCAAAGCAATCTATAGATTCAATGCAATCCCTATCAAACTACCACTGGCATTTTTCACAGAACTAGAACAAAAAATTTCACAATTTGTATGGAAACACAAAAGACCTCGAATAGCCAAAGCAATCTTGAGAACGAAAAATGAAGCTGGAGAAATCAGGCTCCCTGACTTCAGACTATACTATAAAGCTATAGTAATCAAGACAGTATGGTACTGGCACAGAAACAGAAAGATAGATCAATGGAACAGGATAGAAAGCCCAGAGATAAACCCACACACATATGGTCACCTTATCTTTGATAAACGAGGCAGGAATGTACGGTGGAGAAAGGACAGCCTCTTCAATAACTGGTGCTGGGAAAACTGGACAGGTACATGTAAAACTATGAGATTAGATCACTCCCTAACACCATACACAAAAATAAACTCAAAATGGATTAAAGACCTAAATGTAAGGCCAGAAACTATCAAACTCTAGAGGAAAACATAGGCAGAACACTCTATGACATAAATCACAGCAAGATCCTTTTTGACCCACCTCCTAGAGAAATGGAAATAAAAACAAAAATAAACAAATGGGACCTAATGAAACTGCAAAGCTTTTGCACAGCAAAGGAAACCATAAAAAAGACCAAAAGACAACCTTAAGAATGGGAGAAAATATTTGCAAATGAAGCAACTGACAAAGGATTAATCTCCAAAATTTACAAGCAGCTCATGCAGCTCAATAACAAAAAATAAACAACCCAATCCAAAAATGGGCAGAAGACCTAAATAGACATTTCCCCAAAGAAGATATACAGAATGCCAACAAATACATGAAAGAATGCTCAACATCATTAATCATTAGAGAAATGCAAATAAAAATTACAATGAGATATCATCTCACACCAGTCAGAATGGCCATCATCAAAAAATCTAGAAACAATAAATGCTGGAGAGGGTGTGGAGAAAAGGGAACACTCTTGCACTGCTGGTGGGAATGTGAATTGGTACAGCCACTATGGACAACAGTATGTAGGTTCCTTAAAAGACTACAAATAGAACTACTGTATGACCCAGCAATCCCAGCCCTGGGCATGTACCCTTAGAAAACCATAATTCAAAAAGAGTCAAGTACCAAAATGTTCATTGTAGCTCTCCTTACAATAGCCAGAACATAGAAGCAACCTAAGTGTCCATCATCGGATGAATGGATAAAGAAGATGTGGCACATATATACAATGGAATATTACTCAGCCATAAAAAGAAACAAAATTGAGCTATTTGTAATGAGGTGGATAGACCTAGAGTCTGTCATACAGAGCGAAGTAAGTCGGAAAGGGAAAGACAAATACCGTATGCTAACACGTATATATGGAATTTAAGAAAAAAAAAATGTCATGAAGAACCTAGGGGTAAGACATGAATAAAGACACAGACCTAGTAGAGAATGGACTTGAGGATATGGGGAGGGGGAAGGGCAAGCTGTGACAAAGTGAGAGAGTGGCATGGACATATATACACTACCAAACGTAAAATAGCTAGTGGGAAGCAGCCGCGTAGCACAGGGAGATCAGCTGGGTGCTTTCTGATCACCTAGAGGGGTGGGATAGGGAGGGTGGGAGGTAGGGAGACGCAAGAGGGAAGGGATATGGGAACATATGTATATGTATAACTGATTCACTTTGTTATAAAGCAGAAACTAACACACCATTGTAAAACAATCCTACTCCAATAAAGATGTAAAAAAATAACCAAAAAACATTGTGCTAAGTGAAAGAAACCAGGTACAAACATCACATATTTTATTATACCATTTATATCAAATGTCTATCATAAGTAAATCCATAACAATAGAAAGTACATCAGTGGTTGCCAGGGGGCGGGGGAGGGGAAAATGGGGAATAACTGCTTAATAGGTACAAGGTTTCCTTTGTGGGTGATAAAAATGTTTTGGAACTAGGTAGTGTTGACGGTTGTATGCAAGTTGTGCACGTAATAAATGCCTCTGAAGTATATAATTTTAAATGTTTAATTTTATGTTATGTGAATTTCACCTCCATTTTAAAAATAATAAAAGTTTTTAAATGAGACAGAGTCTCTGGTGGCCATGGAGGTACTCCACTCAGCTCTTGCTCTAAGAGGACTTGCCGCAAGGGAGGTGGTTGGCTGACAGCCTCCAGTTACCGCAGTATTTATGCCCCAACTCCATGTTCTCTGTGGGTTGTTCCCAGTCAATGATGAGACACAGCAGGGGTACTGGAGCTGCACTAGTCCTGCCCAATTCAGGACCCCCCTCACAGGCGAGCTTTGCTTACAACTGAGCTGCAAGCTGAGGTTCCTTCCACTACTTCTACTTCCCTCTCTTCTTTTTTTTTTTTTTTTTTGCGGTACACGGGCCTCTCACTGTTGTGGCCTCTCCCATTGCAGAGCACAGGCTCCGGACGCGCAGGCTCAGCGGCCATGGCTCACGGGCCCAGCCGCTCTGCAGCATGTGGGATCTTCCTGGACCAGGGATCGAACCCCTGTCCCCTGCATCGGCAGGCGGACTCTCAACCACTGCGCCACCAGGGAAGCCCTTCCCTCTGTTCTTTAACACATCAGATGTGTCCTTTGCTCCTCCACCTACTCCTGCTCCTCATCGCTTATCCATCACAGACACTTCCCCCCAATAAATCTTTGGCACATCTAATCCCATTTGCTGTTTGCTTCTTAGAGAGCCCAAACTGACACAGCCAATAAATTGCCCATAGTTACATAGGTAGCTGGTGGCAAAACCAAGGCACCGTATCTACACAACGAATCTTCATCAACTGAACAAAAATAGAAAATAAGATGTATTGGATGATGAGAGCTACCTCAGAAGCATTTTCATGTATTTCTGGTGGAATGGTTTTGATTCTCTCATTAAACAGCTGTGATTTTGAGCAAACCACTTACCTTTCTGTATCTCTGTGTCTTAAAACGGAAAAATGAAAGGTCACCCACTTACAACTTGTAAACCACTTCTCTCTCAGGTGTCCATGGTTGAGCTCATTAATCCATCTCAGCCCTTTCTCACACTGAGGCTCCAGGCAGCTATTCTAATTAATTAGAGTTAGGCATGTATATATATATATATGATGAAACACTTGCCTCAGATGGGTAGGGTCTACTACAGCCAGTCCAGCCCAACGTGACTAAATCATCACATTCTTTTTGACCTTGGCACTACCCAGAGCAGTGAGTTCTCCAAGCAAGACCTCCACTCCTTCCTGCCCAGCATCCTCACTGCCCAAATCGGCCTAAACCAGGACATCTGGATGAACTGATCTTACCCTGCATCCATATTTATGTCAGTCCATACCAGATGCCCCATCTCCCAGATCATCTTTCACCACCCTATAATTCTGCATATCTTCTATGTGACTCTATCTACCATTCCTCCCCATGAGCCTTTTAGAATTCATGGCCCATTGTCAGCAAACCCTTCCTTTTATCTGCATTCCCTTCTGCTTCTCTTACTTACTCTAACTGAAATCTTGCTCTTTGCTGAGGACCCCGGCTCCCTCATAGCACAATTTTTTTTTTTTTTTTTTTTTTTTTTTGCGGTACGCGGGCCTCTCACTGTTGTGGCCTCTCCCGTTGCAGAGCACAGGCTCCGGACGCGCAGGCTCAGCAGCCATGGCTCACGGGCCCAGCGGCTCCGCAGCGTGTGGGATCTTCCCGGACCGCGGCACGAACCCACGTCCCCTGCATTGGCAGGCGGACTCTCAACCACTGCGCCACCAGGGAAGCCTCCTCATAGCACTCTTAAGTACTTGTTCCTTCCTCTCCCATACTCCTTATACCATTGAACCTAGGGGCAGGCTGCTGTTTTTACACCTCCTAGCCATTTCTAGATCATTGTCTCTTCCTCTCACTGAAATTCCCAGGCTTGAACTTAGCTCAGTTGGACAATGCTACCACTGCCACCCTCCTTAATCACTAGCCCTTAGTCACTCCTCATTTCTTAACAATTTCAGTACCTGACTCATGATTAGTCTCCAGTATTCTTCCTGTCATGACTCTTGGTGACTTTCCATATCCATTACACAGTTCTTTTATTACTCTAGCCTCTTGGTTAGATGTTTTTTGACCTCCCCTCTCCATGCTATTGTCTACTCAACTTCAGCCATCCAATCCTCAGGCTATTTCCTGAATTTAGTCATCACCATAGTTTCCATTTCAAGTATCCTCTTCTCATACCACACATTCTCTCTGTGCAATTTACTCACTCTTATGTCATGACTCAAATAATTAACAAACCCCACAGGAACCAGTAGACTGTCCATCCCAGCACTCATTCTTCATTTGTCCTCATTTCCCCACTGTCCCCCAACTTAAATTCCATGGTTCTTTGCAAACAAGCTCAAGTCCCTTTCCCTATCTTCCTCCATCATGATTCCAGGGCCAAGCCCCAATCTTGAATAAATGTAATCCCCCACTTTCTCTGTGCCTACCCCAGGGTAATTGAACTTAGCTGGAGAAAAACATACACAAATGCTCACTCACGTCACTTACAATCATTACCATGGCTCTCAAGAGGGTCCTTAAATCTGCCTGACAGGTCCCAATTCGGTTTCTCTCCCATGATTCTAGGTGACAATTTTATAGCTTCTCTTTAAGATTTCAACGCCTCCTTCCTCGTCTTTACTCCCCACAATGATGTCACTTCCAAGTGCACTGAGAAAATAGAAGCAATCAGAAGGGAACTTCTTATGCTCCTACTATCACGTTTACTCTCTCCTCACTCCTTTTCTCTTACTCCCATGTTGTCCCACCAAGGACCTGATTATTACAGAATGATTATTTATGTCATCATTTCTTTATTGCTTTGTCATCCACTTTCTCCTGTAGAATCTAATTCCCAAGATAGTAGAGATTTGTCTTTGTTCACTGCTATATCCTGAGCACCAGAGTAATGCCTGGTATATAGTAGCATTCAATAAATATTTTCTAATTGTGCAGCCATTATGTTGAACTGAATTTATGTATTCAATCACCAAACAACCTTGCTTTGTCTCCCATTGCCCTTTTAAACCCACTCTCATGGTTCTAGTCCTGTCAGGAACCTCTGCAGGATTCATGACTTTTTTTTTTTTTTTTGGTCATCCTTCAGTTTATAATTAGTTTTTTTTCACCTTAAGTAACAAAACACTCTCTCAGTTCAGCAATTAAAATGTGTAGTTCCATGTATATCTTCAATTAAACAGTATATCTTCAATTAAAATTAAAGCTTCTCCCTCGCCTCTGCCTCAGACCTTTCCCTTTCGCAGTATTTTTCCCTCTTCCCCAATTTGCCATACAGGGTTTTTGATGGCTTCCCCCCAAATCCAACATTTAGGGATGTAAGAGAAGAAAGTAAAGGGAAAAGGACATTTCTTATTAGCTGACACTATCAAGTTGACTTGTAATTGACTCTTTCTGAAGTTGTCAGCTGTTGACAACTGACTCTCTTATGAAGCTTTCAGGAGTCATTTGGTGTCCTTCCATCACTGAGGATCTCACCTGCAGTTCCATAGATATGGTGAATGCGGTTCTATTTTGGCTGACTCTTACTCCTTTTCTCAGATCCTAGGAATCCTGTAGCATCTCCAGCTTCTCTCTGCTTAGATCTGCTCACTGCTTTTGGACGAGACTTAAGACGGTTCCTTGCAGATGTCTGTTGTGTGTAGCCACATGGATTCATATAAAATATTAATTCTTCCTTTACCCTCACAAACTCTTAAGTGCCTGTGGCTCAATGCAGCAAACTTGTCTTTTTTACCAAACTGATCATTCAGCCAGCCAGCCCATTCTTGCTGGAACTTGACAGCAAACTGGAGTCTCCAAACAACCATGTCATAATAGCTTAATTTGGTACTTAATATATGCCAGCTGCATTTGAAGTGCTTTAAATATATTAATTTATTTAATCCTCTAACAGCCATTAAAGGTATGTATTATAATCATTTCTATCTTACAAATGAGGAACTGTGTCATCCCCTTTGTGGCAAGTCCTGCATGGTGGATTCTAGCCCCACTCTTTGGGGCACGATTTCTAGTACCTCTAGCCTTAGCCAAAACAACTCAACTGGTTAACTAATAATTCTAGAGTAGATAATTTCTCAGGTTATTTCCAGTACTTATAATTTAAAAATTTTAAGGATATCATTTTCCCATCTATCCATGGTGAAGAATAGGAATGGGTTTAATTCATGGTGGTGATGATGGTGCTGACAGTAGAAGATTGGAAAAGGATTTTCCTGGCCTAAATCCCTAGAAGTCCCCCAATGTGATTCTGACTATGACTTTGTAGTTCATCAGAAGACTAGCATAACATAGAAAGTATTACTCATGGAACCATGGAGTTATAACTCTTCCCTGGTCCTATTAACAGATGTTTAATTGACTATTCAAACTTGCACCAAACTGCATGAAGCAAATGAAAGCATAGTGCCAGAGAGACTAGATATGAAGGCCTGCTTTTTTAAATGTATATACTTAAAACCAAGCTCCCAACTGTTTATGAATCTCTGCCCCCCAAACAATTGCAACATTCCTCTATTGCAAAGATTTCAGGAGAGTGGGAAAAAAAATTAACTCCATGATAACTAGTTGGAGATTTTCTGATATAGGAAAAAGAGGCAATAAACATGAATTTTAAGACAATATGTTGGTACTTGAAAAGGGAAAGGGAACTTAATTATGCATTCAGAAAGATATTTAATTTGGGCTCCTGAACTTTGGTCTGTGATGATCACAGACCTTATAACTGTGTAGCTGAAGAGCATCACCATGATGTAGAACTAAGGAAAGCAAAGAAATATTAAAAGTTAGAAAGCTCCTATGCCTCATGTCTTGGATTTTGAAGGCTCTTCAGTGCACCTGGAGAGCAGAGTCCCCTGTCTACCACTATGCAGCTGTAACTGGTGAGGTATCTGGAACTCATAAAAAAACGCCAAAGAGAATGCATGAAAGTAAGTATGTAATAATAAGGTGGGTGTAGAAAGAAAATGATACCTGGTTCTTTCCTCTCTATCCCCGCTACCATTGTCTTGACATTGCAGTTATTGCCTAACTCTTTACTTTCAGCCTTCCCTACTCTTATCCAAACTCAACTTCACAGCCAGAGTCATATTTCTAAAATGCAAATCTGATCATGTCACTTCTCCGCTCAGAAACTGTTGCTCCCCACTGCCTACAGGCTAGAGTCCAAACTCATTAAACTGGGAGTCAATGTCTTGAAAAGCTGACATCCACTTTCTGGCCTCATTTCTTTTTTTTTTTTTTTTTTTTTTGCGGTATGTGGTTGTGGCCTCTCCCGTTTCGGAGCACAGGCTCCGGACGCGCAGGCTCAGTGGCCATGGCTCACGGGCCCAGCCGCTCCGCGGCATGTGGGATCTTCCCGGACCAGGGCACGAACCCGTGTCCCCTGCATCGGCAGGTGGCCTCTCAACCACTGTGCCACCAGGGAAGTCCTGGCCTCATTTCTTAATGTAACATTTCCAAACCCATCATGCCCTCTTCTCTGTGAGCCTTTGCACATGTAGCCCTCCTATCTAGAATTCGCTGCAGTTAGGATAAATCATTTGCAAGTAACAGAAAACTCAGCTCAAACAGGCTTTAATAATGAAGCGTATATATTGGCTCACAGAATGGAGAGCCAAGAGGTGGACAGGATTCAAAGTTGGTTTAACCAATGACCCATCGGCATTATCAAGGGTTCACATCTTGCCATCCCTTTTCTCTGCCTTCTACAGTATCTATTTCAGTATCTGGGAGGTTCATCTTGGGGTTACAGGATGAATATCAGCAGCAACAAGGTCTACATGGGATGGAGCATACATACCTTGAGGAAAGAGAGGTTCCCCAGAGAAAAATCTGGATGTTGAAAGGAGAAACAGAGAAATAAATTAAGTGCATCTTTCAAGTCCCAGCACCTCAGCTGTGGGGAATGCCCCTATCCCGAAAGAGTGGTTCCCCAGAGAAAAATCTGGATGTTGAAAGGAGAAACAGAGAAATAAATTAAGTGCATCTTTCAAGTCCCAGCACCTCAGCTGTGGGGAATGCCCCTATCCCCCAGGCGAAGCTAATAGTTTCCGCCTTAATGCTCATCTGATGCATTATACATAGCTCTTTCCTATTTATTAGTACTCCCACAACTCACAAAAGTTTTCATGTTGGCCTATTATGTGCTGACTATTTGATATATGTTAACATATTTAACACTAATAGTAAAACTTTGAAATAGGTATTGGTATCCATGTTTTATTTATGAGGAAACTGTTCTGAGGCATTAAATAACTCTCCCCAAACTCTCTAACTTCTGAGTTCATATTCTTTGCTCTATACTATGTAAATGAAAGCACATTACAAAATATTCACTACATAGCAGTCATCAGAAAGGTATGTTGAATGAATCATATCTTATCATATCTTCAATTCAATCATATCTTGAATGAATCACAGCTTACCATATTGTCATATATTTATGTATCTCTCTTCCACACCAACCATAAAATCCTCATAAAAAGGGATTATATTTTATTCCAGTTGAGAGCTCCGAAGTGTCATGATTGAAATCGTGGGCTTTAAATACAAACTTCCTGGGTTAATACCTGAGTTCCTTCACTTCCTATGAGATTTTGGGCAGATTTCCTTTTCTTTTTCTTTTTGTTTTTTGGCCTCACGGCCTATGGGAACTTTGTTCCCCCAACCAGGGATTGAACCCGCGCCCCCTGCAGTTGAAGTGAAGAATCTTTTTTTTTTTTTTTTTGCAGTACACGGGCCTCTCACTGTTGTGGCCTCTCCCATTGCGGAGCACAGGCTCAGCGGCCATGGCTCATGGGCCCAGCCACTCTGCAGCATGTGGGATCTTCCCAGACCGGGGCACGAACCCGTGTTCCCTGCATCGGCAGGCAGACTGTCAAGCACTGCGCCACCAGGGAAGCCCCTGAAGTGCAGAATCTTAACCACTGGACTGCCTGGGAGGTCCCCCAAGTAAGTTTCTTAACCTTCCTATGCCTCATTTGCCTCATGTGTAAAATGGGGATAATAGTAGTACCTATATCATGGAGTGGTTATAAGAACTGAATAAGGTACAGAAAATCCAAACAACTATGCTTGAAACATTGAACGACCTCAGTAAGTATTACCTATAAAGTATTGCTATTTATCTGTTGTCCCCTTAGGATAATGACTGATACAAGGCAAAACAGTCAGTGAAGTATGATCAGTCATGGGTAAGATCCTTACCCTGCAGAAAATGTTTAACCTTTCCTCACATTTTTCTTCCGTCTTCTAGTTTCAAGGACACAGAACTATTTTGTTAATCTGCAAAGCAGCCAGGATTTGTTCAGCACTGAACAATGACCTTTTGATGCTCTGGACAACACAACATAGGGGAGAAAAAGATCATGTTATGGTGAGATGGAAATTAAACGTTGTCTAAGAATCAGGAGATTTCAGTTCTTAGAGTTGATTTTTTTATTGGAGTATAATTGCTTTACAATGTTGTGTTAGTTTCTGCTGTACAATGAAGTGAATCAGCTATATGTATACATATATCCCCATATCCCCTCCCTTTTGGATCTTTCTCCCATATCCACCACTAATCCTACCCATCTAGGTCATCACAGAGCACTGAGCTGAGCTCCTTGTGCTATACAGCAGGTTCCCACTAGGTATCTATCTTACACATGGTACTGTATATATGTCAATCCTAATCTCCCAATTCGTCCCACCTTCCCTTCCCCGCCATGTCCACATGTCCATTCTCTACATCTGCATCTCTATTCCTGCCCCAGAAGTAGGTTCATCTGTACCATTTTTCTAGATTCCACATATATGAATTAATATATGATCTTTGTTTTTCTCTTTCTGACTTATTTCACTCTGTATGACAGACTCTAGGTCCATCCATATCTCTAGCTGCTTTTTTCTTAAAACTCTGTGGGACACAGGTGAAATCAATAGAACCAGATGACTGTCTGAATGTTGGAATTGAGAAAGAAAAAGAAAGTACGAATCATTCTCAGTTATTCTGATCTAGTTTGTTCTCTATATCTATAAGTGTGTTACCATTATATTCATTCTTTATTTTTTAGATTCCACATATAAGTAATAATATACAGTATTTGTCTTTCTCTATCTAACTTATTTCACTAAGTAAAATAACCTCTGGGTCTATCCATGTTGTTGCAAATGGCAAAATTTCATTCTTTCTTTTTACCGCTGAGTAATATTCTATTGTGTGTGTGTGTGTGTGTGTGTGTGTGTGTGTGTGTATCACATCTTTTTTATCCATTCATCTGTTGTTGGACACTTAGGTTGCTTCCATATCTTGGCTATTGTAAATAATGCTTCTATGAACATTGGGGCGCATGTATCTTTTCCAATTAGTGTTTTTGTTTAACCAAAATCTTATTTAAAATGGAGGCAGGAGGCCAGAAAAGAGAGTTGTCGTGCCCTACTACTCCACCTCAATTGCAGACCCAACAGGAAGAGATATATCTTGCATCTCCAACAAAAAGAAGGTTACTACTTAGCAGGAGGAAGGAAGAATTTCATCTTCCTTAGCAACACCCCAGCCAGTGAGAGACTGTCACAACTTTAGATGAAAAGAACAAGTAGCAATAAAACATGTTATAACTCCATTTGTTTACATTTCAAAACCGAGCAAAACTATAATAGAGCCAATCCTTGGTATCCACTGAGGATTGGTTCCAAGACGTGCCTTGGATATCTAAATCCAGGGATGCTTAAGTCCCACAGTCCTTCCTCCTCTTTCCGTATCTGTTGATTCTGCATCTGAGGGTTCAACCAACCTGGAAAGGATTGTAAGCATAGCACTACACAATTTGTGGTTGATTGAATCTACGAATGTAGAACAGCTAATAGGGAGGGCCAACCTTATAACACAGTTGACCTTTGAACACCATGGGTTTAAACTGTGTGAGTCCACGTACACGAGGATTTTTTTCAAAACGTACTACTATGTTTATGGTTGGCTGAATCCCTGGATGCAAAATCTCTGAATAGGGAAGGCAGACTATGGGACTTGCCTCCACAGATTTTGGTAACCATAGCAGGTCCTGGAACCAATACCCTGACAATAGAGAGGGATGACTGTATAATATATTGTAAAGATACATATATATGTGCAGAACTATAAAGAAAAAAAGGGGATCATTAACAAAATGCAGGATAGAGGTTTTCTCGGGAGGCAGGGGCACATGCAATCAACATCTACAAAGATGTTGGTGATTCCTAAACCTTAAACTGGTTGATGGATACAGGGACGTCATTTTATTATTATCTTTTAAACAATACATTTAAGTCCTCTAAATTCTTCGATTATATAAAATAGAATGTGTGTATGCTATATTTCACAATAAAAACGAAGAATTAAAAAAGAGTCTATTGTCTTGGTCCAGGTGATGGTGGCTTAGTCCAAGCTGGTGGAGACTAAAATATGGGGTCAGATCGGTAATATATCTTAGAGGCAAAAGGGACAGGACTTTGTGATGGTTTGCATGTTAGTGTTGGGGGTGGGAGTGTCAAAGATGACTCCTGAGGATTTGGAATGAAGACTGGGTGTACATGGCATTAGGCATTATTTCTTAAAATGAGAGGACTTGAAGTAAAGCCGAGTTTGGTACTGAGTAAATTTGGGATGCCTGTGAGATACCTGGGTGGAGATGGCTTTAGGCAACTGAGTATGTGTAGGTCTTGTTCAGAAGAGAGACTGAGACAGGAGGACTCAATAGGGAGTCATCAGCAAGAAGATGACATGTCGTGCTGTGGGAGTGGGTGGGATCAGCGGGTACTAAGCACAGAAAAAGGCTGTTTGTTCAGTGGTGAATGCCTAGGTCTCAGAGTCAAATCCATCCTCTGCCAGAATGACTTGGGAGAGTTACTAAACACTCTCTGGCTTAGTTTCTTCATTACATGAAGACAAAGGCAATTGAGGCACATTGCTGGTGCTTGATTAAAGGTAGCCCTTAACTAATATTATTACTCATTAAGGTCAGAGAAAACGTTGACCCAATGAACGAGTAGGGAGACTTGAGAAAGCGTCCCATTCAATTCTGCCCTTTTCATTCTTGCTGGGGAGAAACATCCACCCTTTTACCAAAACTGTACCTTTTATTCCCAGCCTAAGGCAAGTGGAAAGCTGTGGGGAAAAACCAAGGAAGGAGGAAGGAGGGAGGAAACGCTGGCTCACCAGATTATACTGCATTTTAACACAACATAAATCTCACGGAACTTGTTTCCTGCCTATTAGCATTTCATCCTGCTCTCTCTCTGAGTAGGCTGCCCAAGTCTGTAAATGTATCTGAACCATGCATAAACTTCATTTTCCCTTCCTCTTTTCTTTACTTTTCATTGAGCCCTTCCACCCACATCATTTTCTCTCGATGAAAGCCACCATTCTCATCTAAAAAAACATTAAGCTCTCAGTATTGTCTGTCACTGGGAAACATTTTCAGAAATTTGGTACGAAGATTGCTGAAGAAAAACAAATTCTCTCCAACCTGCCAGAATGACTGTTGCTATAAATTTAGTGAAAGGTTGCCATCAGGTGTCTAAATGCTTAAGTGACCCAAAGGTCAGAGGATGCCTTTATCTGCAGTTGCAAAACCTAATGCAAATTACAGACTCCTAGAATCAAGGGAGGGAGAGTAAACAACAGATACAATCATGAAACTCCTCCTTTGTCTTGTCCATATGTTCATGCAAATTTTCAAAAATATTAATAATATAAAATGTTTTCTATGAAAAATGTGAAATTAAAAGCTCGCCTTTTCCATTACTGCAATGTGTTGTTACATCTTCTGAAACTTAAATATTTTCTAAAATTATTATTATTAGGAATGAGCTCTTTAATTGTAAAAGTATTAACCGAAAACATCATTCCTTTTGAGTGAAAGTGAAATGATATAAAATATTGAAGTGGTTTTAACTCTCAGGAAATTACAATGCTATAATTCAGTTTGAAACATAGTAATCCATTCATTTATTCAACCACTATTTAATGAGAACCTACTAGGTGCTAGAGACTGTTCTAGACTCCAGGAAGAAGCAATAGAACTAAATAGACAAGGTCTCTACACGCTTAGAGCTTGCATTATAAATGGGGGGCAGGGAGTTGAAGTGGGAGAGGCTGACAATAAGTATAAACAAATATACAAACAAAGATTTTGATTTCAGAGCATGAGAAGTGCTTTGAGGAAAAAATAAACAGGGTAGGGACTCAAAGGACCCTGGGAGCAGAACATTCAGGAAAGGAAGCAAACCCTCTAGGAGCTGGTTTCAATACCAGAAGGATGGGAATAAGCCATTCAGGTGATGATGGGAGTGAGAGAACAGTCTTCCAGGCAGTGAGATTTGGAAATGCAAAGGCTCTGGCTGGGAGAGCACTTGGAATGTTTACAGATCACAAAGTAAGCCAGTGGATGGGATATTTATGTAAAGAAAGTGACTGTAAGAGTGCATCTGCAAAGCCTCATGGCCAATGAGAGGGTTATATTCAAAATCAATCCATTACCTTTGGACCCAGGATTCTTACTATTCACCTAAAACAATAAAACAGCCAGGTATTTTAACCAGCAAAATGGGTTTATTCAGCAACAGCAAAGAATTGCAATTCAGGACATGCAATCTATGGCAAACCACAGGCAAGTCTGGAGAACAAAGGAGAGGAACATTCTTTACAGAGGAGAAAGGGGAGTTGGGAAGGGTTATTATAAGTCCATTGGAGAAAACTGAGAGTTTGAAGTATAGTGGCTTTCCAATGGCTGAGATGTGACAGTCTCTCATTGGCTAGGTCTTGCCAGGCATGGAAAATTCTTCTTTCCTCCTGCTGAGTAGTAAAGTAGTAACCTTCTTTCTGTTGGAGATGCAAGATATATCTCTTCCTGTTGGGTCTGCAAATGAGGTGGAGTGGTAGGGCATGACAGCTCCCCCTTCTGGCCTCCTGCCTACATTTTAAATAAGGTTTCCGTGAAACAGAAACACTAATTGGAAAAGACACATACACCACAATGTTCATAGCAGCATTATTTATAATAGCCAAGATATGGAAGCAACCAAAGTGTCTATCAACAGATGAATGGGTAAAGACGATGTGCTATGTACATACAATGGAATAGTACTCAGACATAAAAAAGAATGAAATTTTGCTAGTTGCAATAACATGGATGGAGAGTATTATTCTTAGTAAAGTAAGCCAGACAGAGAAAGACAAATACTGTATGTTATCACTTATATGTGGAATCTAAAAAACTAAAAGAATGAGTATAACAAAATTGAAACTGACTCATAGATATAGAGGACCAACTAGTGGTTACCAGTGAGGAGAAAGAAAAGTGGAAGTAGGGGATTGAGAGGTACAAAATACTATGCATAAAAATAAATAAGCTACAATGATATATTGTACAACATAGGGAATATGACCAATATTTTATAATAACTTTAAAAGGAGTATAATCCATAAAATATTGAATCACTATGTTGCACACCTGAAACTAATATAATATTGTAAATTATAATTTTTATAATATATTGTAAAATGTACTTCAGTTTTTAAAATTGTATCCACAAAAATAAATAAATAAGGTTTCTGTTTCTTAATTTTCACATTACCCACTTGTGATCAATCTGAGGAGAAAACTACTACGAATCTAGCAGCTGTTTTGATTTCTCCTTTTTTGTCAGCTCTGTCTTATGGCCAATCAGGTTTACTTATGCAATGTTTTACAAATCCCACCCAAAGCTCCTGGCCTAATTTAGGTCTTCAACATTTTTCACCTGGCCCATTGGAGAAGCCCTGGGCTCTGGCGTCCTGCTGTCACCCTCTTTCAGCCTAAAGTTTTTCCACTCTGCTGCAAAATTAGCTTGTTAAGGTACCTCTAACCAGGCTACTCAGCCTCAGACAACCTCAGAAGCTCCCAGCTGCTCAGACTGCTGGGCACACAAATGAAGGGCTCTCACAGTCTAGCCCCAATTTACATTTCCTGCTTCACCTCCTGTATTAGTTTCCTAAGGCGGCCCTAACAAACTACCACAGATGGGGTGGCTTTAACAACAAATGTGATTGTCTCATAGTTCTGGAGGCTTGAAGTCCAAAACCAATGTGTTGACAGAGTTGGTTCCTTTTGAGGGCTGTGGGGGAAGGATCTGTTCCAGACCTCTTTCCTTGACTTATAGATGCCTGTCTTCTCCCTGTTTCTCTTTACATCACTTTCTCTCTATGTGTATCTGTGTCCAAATCTCCTCTTCTTAGAAGCATATCAGTCATATTGGATTAGGGCCTTTGTTTTAACTTGATTACCTATGTAGGATTCTATCTCCAAGTAAGGTTACTTTCTGAGATACTGGGGCTTATGACTTCTGCATATAAATTGGGGGAAGACACAATTCAACACATAACACCTCCCATCTCCCATCCAATATTTTCTTATCCTATGCTCTGATCCCATTTAATATTCAGGTCCCCAAATCATCCTATACTCTTTAACACTACCAGGAGTTTCCTCATTCTTTTCTCTCTACATGTAGAATTTCCTTCATGTCTTATTCAATTTGGTGAAATCTTACTCACCAAAAAAGCCAATCTCAAAAGCCATGACCTCTATAAAGTCCCTTATCTCCCCCAGTACACACATATCTACAACTGGAAGAAATGGCCTCACCCATTTGTGTTTTTGTAGCAATTTGTTTATAAGTTGACATGACTTGTAATGCATTGTATTAATTAATTTGAGGCACATCCATATCCCCAGATAGAGAGTGGTGAGCTGCTCCATGCTCTGCATGTAGTAAATCCTCAATAAATGCTTGATGGACCACACTGCATGGCACTGCTTTTACTCTTACTTTTTTGGCTTTCTTCTTAGAAATTTTTTTTTTTTGGAGACTTTGACAGTAACAAATGGCATTATCAAAATGATAATGGAGACAATGTGATGGATCATGTTGTCAGACGCTACAGTTCCTTTTATATATGAGGTATTGACCAGCTGTGTGATTGAAGGAAAATAAAAGTATTATCCATTGGATGAGTGGTTGGACTTGACAACCTTTAAGCTCTCTTCCATCCCTGCCATGTTATGATAGAATTTTCAGTTGGATTTGAATATGTAGCTGTTTAATTATTAACCCATCCCATAACCCACATAAACAATACTTTATTACCCAGCTTTTAAACATGCATGGCAGTGAATAATAATCCAAGCCATTAGCCAATGAATAAAGGTGTTCCATGGTCAAATGAGTTTCACTAAAGCTAAATTCCAAATCTCCCTCTTGAAGATGAGAATGATGTCAACATATTAAAGACTCTGAAATATCCAGCAGCAAAGAAGACTTTTTAAATGTATTCCAAAATTTCTGCCATGCATTTGATTACATAAAACTTTATATATATAAATGTATATACAAATATAAATAATGCATTAATTTATAAAATGTTTATAAATATTTGTATGTAAATTTGTATTTGTATGTAAATACATTGTACAAATACATTTGTATTTGTATGTAAATACATACACATGTATTTACCTATATTATAAAATTCATGTTTTGTATGTAAATGCAGATATAAATGCAGATAGATATATAAATAACAATATTGCAAATAGACATTTCATCTTAAGAAACTAGTGTTCTGGATTGGTTCAAGATGGCAGAATAGAAGGATGTGCACTCACTCCCTCTTGCAAGAGCATCAGAATCACAACTAACTGCTGAACAATCATTGACAGGAAGACACTGGAACTTACTAAAACAGGTACCCCACATCCAAACACAAAGGAGAAGCCACAGTGAGATGGTAGGAGGGGCGCAATTACAATAAAATCAAATCCCATAACCACTGAGTGGGTGACTCACAAACTGGAGAACAATTATACCACAGAAGTCCACCCATTGGAATGAAAGTTCTGAGCTCCACATCAGGCTTCCCAACTTGGGGGGTCCAGCAATGGGGGGAGGAATTCCCAGAGAATCAGACTTTGCAGGCTAGCGGGATTTGACTGCAGGACTTCAACAGGACTGAGGGAAACAGAGACTCTGCTCTTGGATGGCACACAGGACCCAGGGAAAGGAGCAGTGACCCCATAGGAGACTGAACCAGACCTACCTGCTAGTGTTGGAGGGTCTCCTGTAGAGGCAGGATGGCTGTGGCTCACCATGGGGACAAGGACACTGGCAGAAGAATTTCTGGGAAGTACTACTTGGCATGAGCCCTCCTGGAGTCCACCATTAGCCCTACCAAAGAGCCTGTAGCCTCAAGTGCTGGGTTGCCTCGAGCCAAACAATAAACAGGGAGGGAACTCAGTCCCACCCATCAGCAGAAAAGAGGATTAAAGTTTTACTGAAGTCTGCCCAGCAGAGCAACACCCAGCTCTACCCACCACAAGACCCTCCCATTATGAAGACTGCACAAAACTTAGATAGCCTCATCTACCAGATGGCAGACAGCAGAAGTAAGAAGAAGCACAATCCTGCAGCCTGTGGAACAAAGACCACATTCACAGAAAGACAGACAATATGAAAAGGCAGGACTCTGTATCAGATGAAGGAACAAGATAAAATCCAGAAAAACAATTAAATGCAGTGGAGATAGGTAACCATCCAGAAAAAGAATTCAGAATAATGATAGTGAAGATGATCCAGGACCTCGGAAAAAGAATGGAGGCAGAGATCGAGAAGATGCAAGAAATGTTTAACATAGACCTGGAAGAATTAAAGAACAAACACCTAGAAGAATTAAAGAACAAACAAACAGAGATGAACAATACAATAACTGAAATGAAAAATACACTAGAAGGAATCAATAGCAGAATAAGTGAGGCAGAAGAACAGATAAGTGACCTGGAAGACAGAATGGTGGAATTCACTGCCATGGAACAGAATAAAGCAAAAAGAATGAAAAGAAATGAAGAGAGCCTAAGAGACTTCTGGGACAACACTGAACGCACCAACATTCGCATTATAGGGGTCCCAGAAGAAGATGAGAGAGGGAAAGGACTGGAGAACATATTTTAAGAGATTATAGTCGAAAAAGTCCCTAACATGGGAAAGGAAATAGCCACCCAAGTCCAGGAAATGCAAAGAGTCCCAGGCAGGATCAACCCAAGAAGAAACACACCGAGACGAATAGCAATCAAATTGACAAAAATTAAAGACAAAGAAAAATTATTAAAAGCAACAAGGGAAAAATGACAAATAACATACAAGGGAACTCCCAAAAGGTTAACAGAGGATTTCTCAGCAGAAACTCTACAAGCCAGAAGGGAGTGGCATGATATATTTAAAGTGATGAAAGGGAAGAAAGAACCTACAACCAAGATTACTCTACCCAGCAAGGATCTCATTCAGATTCGACAGAGAAATCAAAAGCCTTACAGACAAAAAAAAGCTGTGAGAATTCAGCACCACAAAACCAGCTCTATAACAAATGCTAAAGGAACTTCTCTAGGCAAGAAATACAAGAGAAGAAAAAGACCTACAAAAACAAACCCAAAACAATTAAGAAAATAGGAACATACATATTGATAATTACCTGAAATGTGAATGGATTTAATGCTCCAACCAAAAGACACAGGCTCAATGAATGGATACAAAAACAAGACCCATATATATGCTGTCTACAAAAGACCCACTTCAGACCAAGGGACACATACAAACTGAAAATGAGGGGATGTAAAAAGATATTCCATGCAAATGGAAATCAAAAGAAAGATGGAGTAGCAACACTCATATCAGATAAAATAGACTTTAAAATAAAGAATGTTACAAGAGACAAGGAAGGACACTACATAATGATCAAGGGATCAATCCAAGAAGAAGATATAACAATTCTAAAAATACATGGACCCAACATAGGAGCACATCAACTCATAAGGCAAATGCTAATGGCTATAAAAAGGGAAATCAACAGTAACACAGTAATAGTGGGGGATTTTAACACCTCAGTTACACCAATGGACAGATCATCCAGATAGAAAAACTAATAAGGAAATACAGGCTTTAAATGACACAATAGACCAGATAGATTTAATTGACATTTATAGGACATTCCACCTGAAAACACCAAACTACACTTTCTTCTGAAGTGCAAACGGAACTGTCTCCAGGATAGATCAAGTCTTGGGTCACAAATCAAGCCTTGGTAAATTTGAGAAAATTGAAATCATATCAAGCATCTTTTCCGACCACAATGCTATGAGATTAGAAATCAATTACAGAGAAAAAAACGTAGAAAACACAAGTACATGGAGGTTAAACAATATGTTACTAAATAACTAAGCGATCAGTGAAGAAATCAAAGAGGAAATCAAAAAATACCTAGAGACAAATGACAACAAAAACATGACGATCCAAAACATATGGGATGCAGCAAAAGCAGTTCTGAGAGAGAAGTTTATAACAGTACAATCCTACTTCAAGAAACAAGAAAAATCTCAAATAAACAATCTAACCTTACACCTAAAGGAACTAGAGAAAAAAGAACAAACCCCAAAGTTAGTAGAAGGAAAGAAATAATAAAGATCAGAGCAGAAGTAAGTGAAATAGAAACAAAGAAAAAAATAGCAAAGATCAATAAAAGTAAAAACTGGTTCTTTGAGAAAATAAACAAAATTGTAAACCTTTAGCCAGACTCATCAAGAAAAAGATGGAGAGGATTCAAATCAATAAAATTAGAAATGAAAAAGGAGAGGTTACAACAGACACCACAGAAATACAAAGCATCAGAAAAGACTAATACAAGCAACTCTATGCCAATAAAATGGACAACATGGAAGAAACAGACAGATTCTTAGGAAGGTTTAACCTTCCAAGACTGAACCAAGAAGAAATATAAAATATGAACAGACCAATAACAAGTAATGAAGTTGAAACTGTGATTAAAAATATTCCAACAAAGAACAGTCCAGGACCAGATGGCGTCACAGGTGAATTCTATCAAATATTTAGACAAGAGCTAACACCCATCCTTCTCAAACTCTTCCAAAAAATTGCAGAGGGAGGAATACTCCCAAACTCATTCTACAAGGCCACCATCACCCTGGTACCAAAACCAGACAGAGATACTACAAAGAAAGAAAATTACAGACCAATATTACTGATGAGTATGATGCAAAAATCCTCAACAAAATACTAGCAAACAGAATCCAACTACACAATAAAAGGATGATACACCATCATCAAGTGAGATTTATCCCAGGGATGGAAGGATACTTCAATATACAAAAATCAATCAATGTGACACACCACATTAACAGACTGAAGAATAAAAACCATATGATCAGAGACCTTCAAGATGGCAGAGGAGTAAGATGTGGAGATCACCTTTCTCCCCACAAATACATCAGAAATATATATACATGTGGAACAAATCCTACAGAACACCTACTGGATGCTGGCAGAAGACCTCAGACCTCCCAAAAGGCAAGAAACTCCCCACGTACCTGGGTAGGGCAAAAGAAAAGAGAAAAAACAGAGACAAAAGAATAGGGACAGGACTTACACCTCTAGGAGGGAGCTGTGAAGGAGGAAAAGCTTCCACACACTAGGAAGCCCCTTCACTGGCGGAGACGGGTTGTGGCGGGGGGGGGAGCTTCAGAGCCACGGAGGAGAGCGCAGCAACACGGGTGCAGAGGGCAAAGCGGAGAGATTCCCGCACAGAGGATCAGTGCCGACCGGCACTCACCAGCCTGAGAGGCTCGTCTGCTCACCCGCCGGGGGTGGGTGGGGGCTGGGAGCTGAGGCTCCCGCTTCGGTGGTCAGATCCCAGGGAGAGGATTGGGGTTGGCTGCGTGAACACAGCCTGAAGGGGGCGGGTGTGCCACAGCTAGCTGGGAGGGAGTCCGGGAAAAAGTCTGGACCTGCCTAAGAGGCAAGAGACCATTGTTTCAGGGTGCATAAGGAGAGGGGATTCAGAGAGCTGCCTAAATGTGCCCCAGAGACGGGCATGAACTGCAGCTATCAGCATGGACAAAAGAGACAGTCCTGAAATTCTAAGCTGCAGCTGCAGCCACCAAGAAGCCTGTGTGCAAGCACAGGTCACTATCCACACCTCCCCTCCTGAGAGCCTATGCAGCCCACCACTGCCAGGGTTCTGTGATCCAGGGACAACTTCCCTGGGAGAACACACAGAATGCCTCAGGCTGTTACAACATCACGCCAGCCTCTGTCACTGCAGGCTCACCTATCATTCGTACCCCTTCCTTCCCCCTGGCCGGAGTGAGCTAGAGCCCCCTAATCAGCTGCTACTTTAACCCTGTCCCGTCTGAGCAAAGAACAGACGCCCTCAGGTGACCTACATGCAGAGGTGGGACCAAATCCAAAGCTGAACCCTGGGAGCTGTGTGAACAAAGAAGAGAAAGGGAAATCTCTCCCAGCAGCCTCAAAAGCAGTGGATTAAATCTCCACAACCAACTTGATGTACCCTGCATCTCTGGAATACATGAATGGAAGATGAATTATCCCAAAATTGAGGCCGTTGACCTTGGGAGCAACTGTAGACTTGTGGTTTGCTTTCTGCATCTAATTTGATTCTGGTTTTATGTTTATCTTAGTTTAGTATTTAGAGTTTATTATAATTGGTAGATTTGTTTATTGATTTGGTTGCTCTCTTCCCTTTTTTTATATGTAGATAAAATATATTTTTCCTTTATCTCTTTTTGTGAGTGTGTATGTGTATGCTTCTTTGTGTGATTTTGTCTATATAGATTTGCTTTTACCATTTGTCCTACGGTTCTGTCTGTCCTTTTTTTTTTTCTTAGTATAATTTTTACTGCTTGTTATTAGTGGATTTGTTCTTTGGTTTGGTAGCTCTCTTCCTTCTTTCTTTTTCTTTTGTTTCAATTTTTATTTAAATTCTTTTTATTTTAATAACTTTATTTTATTTATATATTTTTTTATTTTGTTCTTTTTTTCTCCCTTTTCTTCTCAGCCCTGTGACTGACAAAGTGTTGGTGCTCTGGCCAGGTGTCAGGCCTGTGCTTCTGAGGAGGGATAGCCAAGCTCAGGATATTGGTCCACCAGAGACCTCCCAGCTCCACATAATACCAAACGGCAAAAGCTCTCCCAGATATCACCATCTCAAACTAACAACCAGCTACACTGAACGACCAGCAAGCTACAGTGCTGGACACCTTATTCCAAACAATTAGCAAGACAGGAACACAAACCCACCCATTAGAAGACAGGCTGCCTAAAATCATAATAAGGCCACAGACACCCCAAAACACACAACCAGACATGATCTTGCCCACTAGAAAGACAAGATCCAGCCTCATCCACCAGAACACAGGCACCAGTCCACTCCAAAAGGTAGCCACCACAACTCACTGAACCAACCTTAGCCACTGGGAGCAGATACTAAAAACAATGGGAACTACACACCTGCAGCCTGCGAAAAGGAGACCCCAAACACACTAAGTTAAGCAGAATGAGAAGACAGAGAAACATACAGCAGACCCACCAGACCACACAAATGAAGAGTAAATAGGCAGTCTACCTGTAAAAGAATTCAGAGTAATGATAGTAAAGATGATCCAAAATCTGGAAATAGAATGGAGAAAATACAACAAATGTTTAACAAGGACCTAGAAGAAATAAAGAGCAAACAAGCAATGATGAACACCACAATAAGTGCAATTAAAAATTCTCTAGAAAGAATCAATAGCAGAATAACTGAGGCAGAAGAATGGATAAGTGACCTGGAAGATAAAATAGTGCAAATAACTACTGCAGAGCAGAATAAAGAAAAAAGAATGAAAAGAATTGAGGACAGTTTTAGAGACCTCTGGGACAACACTAAACAAACCAATATTCGAATAATAGGGGGCCAAGAAAAAGAAGAGAAAAAGAAAGGGACTGAGAAAATATATGAAGAGTTTATAGTTGAAAACTCCCATAATATGGGAAAGGAAATAGTCAATCAAGTCCAGGAAGCGCAGAGAGTCCCATACAGGATAAATCCAAGGAGAAACACGTCAAGACACATATTAATCAAACTATCAAAAATTAAATACAAAGAAAAAATATTAAAAGCAGCAAGGGAAAAACAAATAACATACAAGGGAATCCCCATAAGGTTAACAGCTAATCTTTCCTCAGAAACTCTGCAAATCAGAAGGGAGTGGCAGAACATATTTAAAGTGATGAAAGGGAAAAACCTACAACCAAGATTACTCTACTCAGCAAGGATCTCATTCAGATTTGATGGAGAAATTAAAACATTTACAGATAATCAAAACTAACAGAATTCAGCACCACCAAACCAGCTTTACAACAAATGCTAAAGGAACTTCTCAAGGCAGGAAACACAAGAGAAGGAAAAGACCTACAATAGCAAACCCAAAATAATTAAGAAAATGGTAATAGGAACATACATATGGATAACTACTTTAAATGTTAATGGATTAAATGCTCCAACCAAAAGACATAGACTGGCTGAATGGATACAAAAACAAGACCCATATATATGCGGTCTATAAGAGACCAACTTCAGACCTAGAGACACATACAGACTGAAAGTGAGGGGATGGAAAAAGATATTCCATGCAAATGGAAATCAAAAGAAAGCTGGAGTAGCAATACTCAAATCAGATAAAATAGACTTTAAAATAAAGAATATTACAAGGGACAAAGAAGGGCACTACATATATTTATGCACCCAACACAGGAGCATCTCAATACCTAAGGTAAATGCTAACAGCCATAAGAGGGAAAATCGACTGTAACACAATCATATTAGGGGACTTTAACACCCCACTTTAACCAATGGGCAGATCATCCAAAATGAAAATAAATAAGGAAACACAAGCTTTAAATGATACATTAATCAAGATGGACTTAATTCATATTTATAGAACATTCCATCCAAATACAACAGAATACGCTTTCTTCTCAAGTGCTCATGGAACATTCTCCAGGATAGATCATATCTTGGGTGACAAATAAAGCCTTGGTAAATTTAAGAAAATTGAAATCATATCAAGTATGTTTTCCAACCACGACGCTGAGAGTAGGTAACAATTACAGGAAAACTATCTGTAAAAAATACAAACACATGGAGGCTAAACAATACACTACTAAATAACAAAGAGATCACTGAAGAAATCAAAAGGAAATAAAAAATACCTAGAAACAAATGACAATGAAAACACAAAGACCCAAAACAAATGGGATTCAGCAAAAGCAGTTATAACAGGGAAGAAAATAGCAGTACAATCTTACCTCAAGAAACAAGAAACATCTCAAATAAACAACCTAACTTTACACCTAAAGCAATTATAAAAAGAACAAAAAACCCCAATGTTAGCAGAAGGAAAGAAATCATAAGGATCAGATCAGAAATAAATGAAAAAGAAATTAAGGAAATGATAGCAAAGATCAATAAAACTAAAAGCTGGTTCTTTGAGAAGATAAAGTTGATAAAACATTAGTCAGACTCATCCAGGAAAAAAAAAGGGAGAAGACTCAAATCAATAGAATTAGAAATTTAAAAGAAGTAACAACTGACACTGCAGAAATACAAAGAACCTTGAGAGATTACTAAAAGCAACTATATGCCAAAAAATTGGACAACCTGGAAGAAATGAACAAATTCTTAGAAAAGCATAACCTTCTGAGACTGAACCAGGAAGAAATAGAAAATATGAACAGACCAATCACAAGCACTGAAATTGAGACTGTCATTAAAAATCTTCCAATAAACAAAAGCCCAGGACCAGATGGCTTCACAGGTGAATTCTATCAAACATTTAGAGACGAGCTAACACCTATCCTTCTCAAACTCTTCCAAAATATAGCAGAGGAACACTCCCAAACTCATTCTACGAGGCCACCATCACCCTAATACCAAACCAGACAAAGATGTCACAAAGAAAGAAAATTATAGGCCAATATCACTAATGAACATAGATGCAAAAGTCCTGAACAAAATACTAGCAAACAGAATCCAATGGCACATTAAAAGGATCATACACCATGATCAAGTGGGGTTTATCCCAAGAATGCAAGGATTCTTCAATATACACAAATCAATCAATGTGATAAACCATATTAACAAATTGAAGGAGAAAAACCATATGATCGTCTCAATAGATGCAGGAAAAGCCTTCAACAAAACTCAACACCCATTTATGATAAAAACCTCCAGAGAGTAGGCATAGAGGGAACTTACTACTACATACTAAAGGCCATATATGACAAAACCACAGCCAACATTGTTCTCAATGGTGAAAAATTGAAACCATTTCCTGTAAGATCAGGAACAAGGCAAGGTTGTCTGCTCTCACCACCATTATTCAACATAGATTTGGAGGTTTTAGCCACAGCAATCAGAGAAGAAAAAGAAATAAAAGGAATCCATATTGAAAAAGAAGAAGTATAGCTGTCACTGTTTGCAGAGGACATGATACTATACATAGGGACTCCTAAAGATGCTACCAGAAAACTAATAGAGCTAATCAATGAATATGGTAAAGTAGCAGGATACAAAATTAAAGCACAGAAATCTCTTGCATTCCTACACACTAATGATGAAAAATCTGGAAGAGAATTTACGTAAACACTCCCATTTACCATTGAAACCAAAAGAATAAGATACCTATGAATAAACCTACCTAAGGAGACAAAAACCTGTATGCAGAAAACTATAAGACACTGATGAAAGAAATTAAAGATGATACAAACAGCTGGAGAGATATACCATGTTCTTGGATTAGAAAAATCAACATTGTGAAAATGACTCTACTACCCAAAGCAATCTACAGATTCAATGCAATACCTATCAAAATACCAATGGCATTTCTCACAGAAGTAGAACAAAAAATTTAAAAATTTTTATGGAAGCACAAAAGACCCCGAATAGCCAAAGCAATCTTGAGAAAGAAAAACGGAGCTAGAGGACTCAGGCTCCTGGACTTCAGACTATACTACAAACCTACTGTAATCAAGACAGTATGGTACTGGCACAAAAACAAATATAGATCAATGGAACAGGACAGAAATCCCAGAGATAAACCCACACACATATGGTCACCTTATTTTTGATAAAGGAGGCAAGAATATACAATGGAGAAAAGACAGCCCCTTCAATAAGTGGTGCTGGGAAAACTAGAGAGCTACATGTAAAAGAATGAAATTAGAACACTCCCTAACACCATACTCAAAAATAAACTCAAAATCGATTAAAGACCTAAATGTAAGGCCAGATACTATAAAACTCTTAGAGGAAAACATAGGCAGAACACTCTATGATATAAAACACAGCAAGATCCTTTTTGACCCACCTCCTAGAGAAATGGAAATAAAAACAAAAATAGACAAATGGGACCTAATGAATCTTAAAAGCTTTTGCACAGCAAAGGAAACAATAAACAAGATGAAAAGACAACCCTCAGAATGGGAGAAAATATTTGCAAATGAAGCAACTGACAAAGGATTTATCTCCAAAATATACAAGCAGCTCATGCAGCTCAATACCAAAAAACAAACAAACCAATCCAGAAATGTGTGGAAGACCTAAATAGACATTTCTGTAAAGACACACAGATGTACAACAAACACATGAAAAGTTGCTCAACATCACTAATTATTAGAGAAATGCAAATCAAAACTACAATGAGGTATTACCTCACACCAGTCAGAATGGCCAATAACAAAACCTCTGCAAACAGTAAATGCTGGAGAGGGTGTGGACAAAAGCGAAACCAAATGCATTGCTGCTGGGAATGTAAATTGATACAGACACTATGGAGAACAGTATGGAGGTTCCTTAAAAATCTAAAACTAGAACTATCATGTGACTCAGCAATCCCACTGCTGTGCATAGCCAGAGAAAACCATAATTCAAAACAACACATGCTCCCCAATGTTCATTGCAGCACTATTTAAAATAGCCAGGATATGGAAGCAACCTAAATGTCCATCAACAGAGGAATGGGTAAAGAAGTTGTGGTACATATATACAATGGAATTTTACTCAGCCATATAAAGAAACAAAATTGAGTTATTTGTCGTGAGGTGGATGGACCTAGAGTCTGTCTTACAGATTGAAGTAAGTCAGAGAAAATCAAATATCGTATACTAACGCATATATGTGGAATCTAGAAAAATGGTAGAGATGAACTGGTTTGTGAGGCAGAAATAGAGACACAGATGTAGGGAACAAACACATGGACACCAAGGGGGCAAACAGGCAGGGATGGTGGTGATGGTGGTGGGATGAATTGGGAGATTGGGATTGAAAAATATACACTAATATGTATAAAATAGATAACTCATAAGAATCTGCTGTATAAAAATAAATAAATAAAATTTTAAAAATTAAAAAAAAAAGAAACGTGTTCTGGGGAACCAACTTAAGGAAAGGCGGGCCCTGTAACATTCATTGACTCTAATAACAAAATAGTATGTTTTATTAGAAATAGCCATTTATATTTCTTTTTTAATACCATATGCTTGTATTTTTCTCCCACTCTACACACACATGGAATTAAGGGAGTAATATAAAACTCATTTCTCCACCTAATTCCTCCCTAGAGACATACCAGCAAGAGTCCTGAACTTCTGAAGACAAGGTGAAACTAGTGATTATAATTTTGAGGTAAAATTGTTAGCAATTTAGGTAACAGATTCTCATATTTGCTCACCAGTCACTGTGATTTTGGAAGAGCTTTACATTAGATCTCTGACTCATGAGGATTTTGCAAATGATGATTGTGATAGTCAATTTTTTGTGTCAGTTTGGCTGGCTCTAACCCAGGGTTATTCAGTCAAACACTAATCTAGGTGTTGCTCTGAGAGTATTTTGTAGACAGGGTAAAAGTCTATAATCAGGTGACTTCAAGTAAGAGACTTTGTTTTAGATAATCTGGGTGGACCTGATTTAATCCATTGAAAGGTCTTAATTGCAGCTGGGGCCTCCCTGATGAAGTACCAGTCTACTTGTGTCATCAGCTTCACTTGATCCCATGGATTCCAGCAGGCCCTTCCTGATGGTCCATCCTATGCATTTGAGACTTGCCTAGACAGTCTCCACATCTTCATAAGCCAATTTTTTGCCATAATCTTTTAATATGTATCTCCTGCCAGTTCTGCTTCTCTGACTAAGCACTAATTAATATCAAGGTAATGTGTCTTCTGTGGCCACCACCTTACACTTCATTTTGCCTTTTTTGATCAGGAGACTTTGAAGGGCAGGGAGCAAATCTCATTCAAGTCGGTGATCCCAGTACCTATGGGATCTGGCAGACTCCAGCTTAGTAAATGTACATTGAATGAAATAATTAATCAACATAGGCTGAACCCATGGCAAAGGAACATTTAAATAGGCTTTTCTGTGCCTCTGTGTGGTTTTAAAATAACCCACTGTGGTCATATTTTTTCCGGTTTTGCTGATAAAGGAAAATAATTTTGTTTTTCTCTATCCTTCTATGAAATGAAAGAAAAATATAAAAGTACGATAAACATAAGCATTGGCTAATTTTTAGGGAAATTATATGGAACAAGCACAACAAAATAGTTTCAAGGGTAATAACATTGTGGCATTTTATATAACTATATACTTTTGTAACGGAAAGGTTTCTTTCCAGTCATATGATAAAATTCCATAAGTTTGTAACTAAGATAAATTTCTTTTAAATCATTTTTATCACACTCTAAAATGCAGGTGTATCATAAGGAAAAAAAACCCAGAGTTTCAATGGGGCTGTGTTGGTAAGAAAAAAAGAAAAACAGCATAATTTTCATTGAATGTGTATATGCTAGATGCTGCCCTGGGTCATCTGCATTCCCAGTAAACATGTCCTCCCTCAACAATAGGTCAAGTGATTATGATAAAGTGAAATGGGCTTATGAATGTACAGAAGATGTGTATGTGAGGGGCTGGAAGATAAATAAATGTTACTTGTTCAAGAGAAGAGAAATGAGGAAAATAATTCAAAGTAGAGTTCTACTATATGCCAGCCTTGGTGATATTGAGAGATAATGAAGTTATACATTTTACATCATTTAATCTTTACAATCCTGTAAGATAGGTTTGTTTGTGATATTTCACAGATGAGGCTCAGATAGGTTGAACAATTGGGTAGATAAATGGTTAGTCAAAGAGGTAAGGTTTGAATTCAAGGCTGACTCCAAGGTTCATGCTCTTTTCATTACATAAATGTTTCCCTTGCATTTTATCACACTTTTTACTGGACAAACTCTTTAATATGTGTTTGGGTTAGGGTTCATAAATAATCACACCTATTTCCTACATCCATTTCTTAAGAAAGGAGAAGAAACATTAGGTAGATGGAGAATAAGTATCCCCTTTATTACAGGTAAAAGTGGAAGAGAGAAGCCAGCTTAAATGGGCCTCCACATGAGGGCTTCCCAATACTCACCCCCCAAATCTGGACCTTGGGAAGACCCACCTGAGGGAGAATGTAGACATGCAGATCATAAACTGTTACTCAGAAACTTTGGACCACATGCCTTTTTCCTTACTAGTAGGAACAGTCAGAACTCCAGCCTACCCTTTAGAAGCAAGGCTTAGCCCTGATTCACATGTACTAGTCATATGGAAAACCAAGGCAGAAAACAGCCATGCTGTAGGCAGGAAGATCCAAAGGGAGAAACCAGAAATGGATTCACCTGTGCATGTTTACCCTCTTTCCAATCTCAGCAGTCAGAAGAGTCACACTTCTCCAAAGGAGAGGAGTGAGTGAGTGATGGAGAAATATCAGAAGCATACCTTCTAAATTTTCCCTCTGGCAAGTGTAGTGGAACCCCACTCCACCAGCATTCCTCACCCTGCTAGTCACAGAAATTTAAGGAGTGAGAATTGAGGTCCTTTCTAATACCTTTCAACAATGTCAATCGGAATGTAGCTACCTTTTTGGTTGCAGATAAAGGAGGAGTGGAAGATTACCATTTTATTTGGAACAAACTTACTCCACTTTCGTGAGATGGTTCCCCTTACCACTGCTTCTTTGGAAGAACAGGAGGACAGCTGAGTTTTTCCTTAGAGAAGGCTCTGAAATATTTCTTTTTTAATTGATTAAACACCAAAGCCAAGTCCCACCCACGGTTGCAAATTCATTTCTTAGTCTATTTATCATCCAAAATTTTGCCCAGTAAATTATTCTACACGGCTTCCCAGAGCTATACAAAGTGTATTAGTTTCCTAAGGCTGCCAAAGCAAATTACCACAGACTGGGTGACTTAAAACAACAGAAATTCCTTTTCTCAAAGTTTTGAAGGATAGGAGTCTGAAATCAGTTAGAGCCATGCTCCCTCTGAAACCTGTACAGGGAATCCTTATTCTTCTTCCAGCTTCTGGTGTTGCTGGCAATCCTTTAAGTTCCTTGGCTTATAGATGCACCACTTCAATCTCTCTCCCCATCATTAAATGGCTGTCTTCTCCATTTGTGTGTTTGTGTCTTCACATGGTGATCTCTTTTCTGTACTCCCTTTCTTCTTGTTATAAGGACACCAGTCATATTAAGTGCCTACCCTAACTGCAGGATGTCCTCTTCTTAACTCAACTAATCACATCTGCACTGACTCTTCCAAATAAGTTCATATTCTGAGTACTGAGAGAACTTCAACACATATTTTGGAAGAACACAATTCAACCCATAACACAAAGTTATCACATAAATACATAAAGGTACTAAGATGATACAACAACAGCAACCTACCCAAAAGAGCTCCAGATTTAAACAAATCTTTCCATTCCTGGAGAAAAATTAAGGCTTCAAGATTAAATGTTCTTGCCTTTCAAGTTAATGTCCAATGATATTACAGTCCAAAAAATCTGAAATTCAGGTCCCAAATTTATCTCATTCTGCTGCATCTCAACCAGAACATCGCTCCACGATGTGTTCCTCCAGGAGTCCTATAGTACTACCTGGAATGGAGGTGATTCATCCATGAATTAGTTCAATACAAAGAATTAGTTCAATACAGTTTTGTGTGTGTGTGCTTTTTTCTCTCAAAAGTCTGAAGAGTCAATAGGACACACAGATAATCACAATACCCCTCATGTCCACACAATTTAGAGAACAAGACAATCCCCAGTACCAAAGGAAAAGTTACATTCTTCTAATCCAGCAGTGCGTATAATCCTAGTAAAGGAGGAAATATCCAAGTAAGTGAAGACATCCAAGTGAAAGAGGAATGTTAGTGGTAAGATGGTTACTACTATGTTTTATGCTTTCCAGCAGGTCCACTCCTAATAACTATGGGGCCCGTAGCAAGAATATATACAAATGGAAGCCCACATACCATTGCCTAAACATTCAAAAGTTACAGATCAAGTTAACAAACTATGAAATACAATATGTTCTATCCTCCTACTTAGATAAAAATACAACCTGGAAGTCAAATTAGAATACAGAATTCTCAAACTCTTCTGTGTTCTTCTTCTAATAACACTTTTAAGAGCAATTAGACCCTGTGGCATCTCCCCTTTTCTCCTGTACCATGTGACCACAGAGCTCTTCTCAGCAGCTTCCTCTAATTTTTTTTTTTAACTTTTTGGTTCTACCTCAGTTTCTCTGCTGTTTCCAGAGCTAGACACTTTGCCTGAGTTCTGGTTCTAAGTTCATCTAAAATATGTTCAATTTGGTTTATCTGCTCTCCTGGGTCTTTGCACTCTTCCCATGTTCACCTGATTCCTGAGAGAAGACATTCCAGATAAAAGCTATCTTTGGTAAATTTGTGGCCTTTGAGTTTGTGATGATCTCATGCAACTTTTTTTCCTCCTTTGTTCATAGAAACCTTTCCAGTGGATGAAGAGCACCACTAATCTCAATCTGTTTATCAATAAAACACACAACTCTTCCATGATTGAAGCCAGTGTCCAGGCTTCTGGAATAAAAACCATTGTCAGAACTTCTATAATTGAAAAGTCTAGAACCAAAGTGGAACAACGTGATGGGGGTGTGTGGCTTGGGGGAGAATTAATGACTCTAGGACTCTGTAAACAATCCACATGCAACCAAGACGTTGGTGCTTCCAGAGTCCTATCATTGACCCTCTTTATTGGTAGTTCACAGAAAAGGGGAAAGAGAGCGAGAGAGAGAGAAAAGAAACAGAATTGGGGCAGCTAATTTATTGCCCTGTATACCTAGCAAAAACAATTTAAAGGCTCAAATATAAAATATAGTTTTTTCTGTTCCAGTGGAACTTAGCTGCCCTTTGCATTTTCAAGTCCTGTTCTGAAGTTCTAGGTGAGAACACGATAAAACCAACAACAATAAAGATATTGTGACAAATACTGATAGATTAAAAGTCAGCATGTTGCAGATCTACTCATTTGAAGTAAGCTTTAACAAAAAATAAAAATAGCCTTTTCCTTAAAATCTAATCACTGTCTCAGTTAAGCCTGAAAGGTCAAAGTCAGCTTTAAAAGCCAGTTCATTCAATCCCCAGTTGACTAGGCTCAGCACAGCCCAAGTGAGTTTCAACAGCAAAAACAACAACAAGGATACACAATTTTAAAACTTTGCTTGTTGTTCTCTCTGGTCCTTACTATCACAAAAAATTCCTTCCAAAGGAATTAAGATAGGTTGAAGGAAGAGTTAACCTTGTCCACTTTCAAGATGACATTGTCTCTCATGGGTTTTTTTTGATTGTTTGTTTTGTTTTTGCGGTATGCGGGCCTCTCACTGTTGTGGCCTCTCCCATTGTGGAGCACAGGCTCCGGACGCGCAGGCTCAGCGGCCATGGCTCATGGGCCCAGCCGTTCCGTGGCATGTGGGATCTTCCCGGACCAGGGCACGAACCCGTGTCCCCTGCATCGGCAGGCAGACTCTCAACCACTGCGCCACTAGGGAAACCCTCTCATGGTTTTACAGGCAAGAAAATCACAAGCCTTTGTATCACCAGCTGAACACACACTGATTATACTGAGGATGAGCAAAGATCTACACTTGTACCTTGAGCTATACAAGAACAAATGAAAGACTTTTATTCCTTCAAGAATTATCTTGTGGAAAGAATAGTTCTAAATGATGACCCTTTTTTATTCTGAGAATTTATGATTTTAGGATTACCAATTTCTATGAACCCAGACCATAAAAAGTAGGTTATATTGGAAACTTCTTTATGAGTAAGAGAAAATATTCAACTGAAGGAATGGACAAGATATCAGGGAGAAGGAGACATTAGAAATAGGACAGGGTGGATAGAGGTTTACACTCTTTGATGCATGTAACTATCTATAACTCAACTTAATTTGCTCATGACCCCTAATTCCTACTGTTTTGGTGCCAAAAGACTCAATCATACCATTTCAAGGTTATTCCATCAGTTTTTATTGAAACAAGTTCTTCCAGTTTAACACTTTCTTTTGGTTTGAACAAACTTCAAGGATGGTCTGTTTTGTTGTTTTCTTTTGTTTTCAGGATCTCTGCCCTCCGTTTTGCTTTCTTTTTCCCCTTGGACTTGATCTAAAATCCTAGGAAGCCCAACACTCATGGTATTACCAGAAGGAGCAGTTGTTGGGTCTGTTTTCATCCACATACTCTCACGTGGTCCAACTGTTCCACCAGGCCATGTGATGTCCTGCCCCAGCACCCACTGAGGTATAGCTGGATACACCTGAATCCTTTTGAAATGGAGCTAACACCACCACTGTGGTCCGTGGTCTCCTTTGTGGCCTACACTCAGAGCGTCCATCCTCATCCGCACCTCAAGCCCCTCCCACTCAACCAGTCTTCTCCACGTTTCCCTACAACCAAAAGGCAAACTTTGATTTTGCCATGCGCTGGCAACTATTTACATAGCATTTACATTTTATTAAGTATTGTAAGTAATCTAGAGATGATTTAAAGTAGATGCGAAGATATGCTAGGTTATATGCAAATGCTATGCCATTTTATATAAGGAGCTCTAACGTCCCAGGATTTTGATGTCGGCAGGGGAAACTGGAACCAATCCCCCAGGGATATTAAGAGACAACTGGATGTGATAGTCTGCCTCCTCTATAAGCTGTAGCCTGATGACCTCTGAGAGACAGGCTTGCCTCTTCATACGTAAAACCCATCTTTGGTAATAGAGCGGAAAATCACTTTCTCTCAGTACAGCCAGGCTCCTGGAAACACTGAGCCTCATTGGTGGCAAGGCAGATGAGGAGAATTATAGTTGTCTGGCTGCTTGGGGCTGTACAGGGGTTAGGAAACTTGGAATTGTGTGGGCTTCCATGGATGCCTAGCCTAACAGGCTCAGCTGAGGCAAGGACTCATTGTAAGGGACTTTTTCATTCCAGTTAAGGCTCCTCTCAAAATGGGCAGAGCTGCTGTATGTTGCCTTTTGGAACACTGTTTTCTTTTTTTTTTTTTTTTTTCGATGCCACTTTTATTATGTTTCTTAAACATTACTTGAGGCCCCTACTTTAAGATGCAAAGGGTAGAAAGTGCCACTGGGCTACAAACTACTGGCCTTGGAGGTTTGAGCCTTATTTTAAGGATACAAATATGTAATATTAAGTACTTTCCTTTTTTATATTCTTTTCCATTTGGGTTTATTACAGGATATTGAATATAGTTCCCTGTGCTATACAGTAGAACCTTGTTCTTTATTCATTCTATATATAATAGTTTGCATCTGCTAAACCCAAACTCCCAGTCCATCCCTCCCTCACGCCCCCATCCCCCTTGGCAACCACAAGTCTGTTCTCTATGCCTGTGAGTCTGTTTTTGTTTCATAGATAAGTTCATTTGTGTCATATTTTAGATTCCACATATAAGGGATATCATATGGTATTTGTCTTTCTCTTTCTGACTTACTTCCCTTAGTATGATAATCTCTAGTCGATTCATGTTACTGCAAATGGCATTATTTCATTCTTTTTTTATGGCTGAGTGGTATTCCATTGTACACATGTACCACATCTTTATCCATTCATCTGTCAACGGACATATAGGTTGTTTCCATGTCTTGGCTACTGTAAATAGCTCTGCTATGAACGTAGGGGTGCATGTATCTTTTCAAATTATAGTTATGTCCAGATATATGCCCAGGAGTGGGATTGCTAGGTCATATGGCAACTCTATTTTCAGTTTTGTTAAGAACCCCTATGGCTGCACCAATTTACATTCCCGCCAACCGTGTAGGAGGATTCCCTTTTCTCCACACCCTCTCCAGCATTTATTATCTGTGGACTTTTTAATGATAGCATTCTGACTGTTGTGAGGTGGTACCTCATTGCAATTTTGATTTGCATTTCTCTAATAATTAGCGATTTTGAGCATTTTCTCATGTGCCTCGTGGCCATCTGTATGTCTTCTTTGGAGAAATGTCTATTTAGGTCTTTCTGCTCATTTTTTGATCGGGTTGCTTGTTTTTTTATTATTGAGTTGTATGAGCTGTTTGTGTATTTTGGAAATTAAGCCCTTGTCAGCCGCATGATTTGCAAATATTTTCTCCCAGCCCATAGGTTGTCTTTTTGTTTCGTTTATAGTTTCCTTTGCTGTGCAAAAGTTTATAAGTTTGATTAGCTCCCATTTGTTTATTTTTGCTTTATTTCTATGAGGTTTGAGCCTTTAACTGATATTTTTGGGGATAAAGAAGTGGTGTTAAGTTTGCTGCCTGAAGTTCTGGAACTTTCCATCTCTTTTGAACCACCTGTATACAGGACCAATGAAAGGACTGTGGAGGGGCTACCTGCTCTTTCCATGCCACCAATCCACCCCCTTTCTTGTTCCCAATCACCACATGGCTTCAAGTTGGCTCTGACTGGTCTTTCAAAATATCTTCAAGTCAGACTATTAAACGGTTTACTCTGGGCAGGAAGAATAAAAGTGACAACACTGAGTAAACAGTAGTGGGGTGGAAGGAAGGGACAGCAAGAACTAGAGTTTGACTTCAGTTTAGGTTTAGACCATACTGTTAAGAGCCATGATTACAGAGTTTATTCAATAGACAAGGAGGAACCACTAAAACGTTTAGGTTTGTGAGCAATATAACTAAACCAAGTATGGGAGAAAAAACTTAATGATCTGAAACAGTCCTCTGTAGGAGCTCAGAATAGATGTGACTTTGGGGAAAAAATCATAATTTACAGACACATTATATGGACAAAGGGGCACTGCATCCTAGAAAATGTCCTTTTCCCAAAACCTGAACCAATAACTTTTACTGAAAAGACCATAGAACTCTCTCTAGTAAAAATAGTTATTTATATCATTAAGGCATAAACATAGCCTTGAGAAATACAAAACGCATCATGACACTTTTTAAGAGAATATTAAATATAGGTCACTCACTAATCTCCCTGGCCGATCACATCAAATGCATTCAAATTACACTCTGATGACTTACACTGTGCCAGCCTGGCCTGACTTCCGAGTGGCAGCAGCTAAGATGTGCTTTAAAAATAGCTTTTCTTTAATTGGATTCAAAATCAATTAAAATCCCATTAGGAACATAATTGTAGTGATACAAATCATAAAATCATATCTTTTAAAATAAACTAAAACATGGGGGATGCTGGCATAATTAAGGTTAGGTACCACATAGACAGCATTGTACTTTTCAGTCACCACCTGCCCAGATGCAGGTAGATGCTTCCTTTACTGAGGAAGGAACAACTGGAAGAGCATGTCAAATGCAGGTGTGGACACACCAATAAAACGTATAGATTCCCACTGGTTCTTTTCTGAGACACAAAAGCCTTACGTATATCCCATCATGGTTCCAGACACATTCTACATCTTTTCTATCAACTAATTAACCAGTTAGAACATACTAAGCAACACCCCCTTCTACTTACTTTATTCAAGATCCAACTCAAATGTTGTTCTTTTGACAAAGCTAAGCCCGCTTCTCTCAGCTGCAGTTACTAGTTGGCTTCTTAGAACAACCATAACACAGTCCTTTGGCATTTATCACTTCAAAATTGCTTCCAGTATAGACTCTGTCCTTGTTCTCAAAGGGTGGTCTTCAAACCAGCAGCATTAGCATCGCCTGGGAATCTGTTAGAAATGCAGGAGCTCAGGACCCACTCAGACCTGCTGAATCAGGATCAGCAGTGTGACTAGATGCTCGGGTAGTTTGCCTAGACATTCAAGTTCGAGAGACAGCACACTTTGCCTTGTTCTTAGGAGAGTGCCTTGGAAAGAACTAATTCTCAACGTACAATTTTAAATAAATTCTTTTAAAATTTTGATGTATTAGCAAAATTACATTTAAAAATTGAGCCCATTTTTTTTTTCTATATTGAGGGCATCCTTTGCTTCTGAGTGGTAAGAATTAAGTGAGACAGTTACATATAATGTGCTTATACAAGGCAATTACACTTAAAGCACTTAGAGTGCCTATCATTGAGCTTATTAAATGCTAGTTAATAACATCATTATCTAGACTATTATACCAATTGGTTTCTTTACCCATACAGGCATGATCTCCCTGTTTTGGTCAATGTATTCCAGTATAACTCAGCTGAATTTTGCTTCCATTTTAAAGCAGAGATATGACACAATATTGTAGAATCATTATTTTAAAAACCAGTGGGAAAGGCAATGGAAATGTGGACTTTTTCTCTTGTAGCAGATGACTGTGAGCCTTAATGTGAGGAATACAATTATTGTGGTCATCGTAGAGTACATTTAAGTAGCCACTGAGTATCTGAGAAAATTCAGAGCCCACAGAAGATGTGTGTTCAATATAGCACAGTGCTACAAAAATGTTTTTTGTGGAAGGCGGAGTAGGAGGACTCTTCCTTCAACCAAAGTAAATTCTAATTTTCAGTCACTGCCTTGTCAATCTTGCTTTTAAAAATCTTTTTAAAAGAAGATATTTAGAAAAAAAAATTGTGTTAGAAAAGCATATTTCCAGTTTCTGGAATGATCCTTGAAGTAGAAGCTGTATAAAAATGAGGTACATAGTTTAATTGTCCTTTTATCAGATTGGGGGTGGGTGTGCCTGATAAGATTCCCTTCAGCAGACTATTGACTCTTTCAACCTTGCCTCTTGAAACCTTTCTGAAAACAGGAGCTGATACTGCAGGTTTTATATTTATAATGATTAATTAATTCTGCGTTAAGCAATGTTCTTGACTGCAAGAACAAAATCCACTTTAGAAAGCCTAAATGACAGCTTGCCTAAAATAATTAACACCCATCCAGAGAGAATTGAAATGTTCTTACTCTACCCAGGCAGATTTCAGCAATTTAATTACTAGTATTGCTAGTTGTTCTAGAATTATAATAAAAATAAGGAGAGTTTGATAAAGCAATGGTGTAGATGAAAAAAAATCAAGCAAGGGATAGGAAATGAAGAAACAACATTTAAACGAGGATGCACCTAAAATTATTACATACAACCCAGGCACAAACAGGTATTTTGGTTGGGTGAACTATAGACATAAAAATGGAACTGATTATGGTCTAGGTTTGGAGAGAAAGCTCTGAGAACACCATTGTAGCTCTCTGGAACTATTAAATACCCCAGTGAAGTATTATGTAACTGTGGCTTCTGAATGTCAGAAGTTTAGCATTTTCTTGAAACTCTTTGGCCCTGTCAACTTTATTATCTAGTTCACTGGGACTTAAAAATCTCCAAATTTAAGAATTCTGACGTCTGGCTCATGTGACATAAGTAAATAAAAGAGGCAGAAGCATGTGATATTGCCTCTTGCCTTTTCCCATGAATTTCTGAGTATAGTTCATAAAATTACCTTACAAGTGGATGCTTTCAACCAAAGCAAACTCAGCGTAGGGCCTGTCAGATTACGTCTCTATAAAGTGACAGCTTTGCTGATAAAAGACTTTGATGGCATCCTCACAGTTTTCGTTCTCCCATCTCCCTGTTTCATATTGCCTAAATATCCGGTAAATGAATTCTAAGTATTTCCTCCTGTTCCACATAAAATCCTCACTACCTTTTCAAAGTTTGCTTTTAAAAAAGTAAAAGCAACCGAGTTCCTATTCTGAATGAACAAATCAGTTCTTTTTCTTAAGAGCAAAATAAGTTAGACTCTTCTTTTCTTTGTAGATTTAGCTAGTGTAGTCCAAAATTTCACTGATAGGATTGATTCATAAAATCTTTGATCTCATTTTCCTTTTTGTTAGTTTTACTAGTCATACGGTGACAATCTTGCTGTGGCTACCAACTTCAATCCCTTCCATAAAGTGGAGAATCATCCAAGTTTACAGAGCTGCTGTCTAAAGCTACCCTATCCAATGTGGTAGCCACGAGCCACTTGAGGATTTCAGTTACTATTTGAAATGTGGCTAGCCACCACTGAGATGTGCTGTAACTACAAAATACATAATGGATATCAAAGACTAAGCACAAGGGGGAAAAACAGAATGCAAACACCTCATTAGTCATCTCCATATTGATTACATGATTACGTGTAAAAATATTTCAGATATATTGAGTTCAATAAAATATATTAAAATTAATTTCACCTCTCTCTTTTTAACTTGTTTTAAGGTGACTACTAGGCAATTTTAAATCACATCTGTGTCCTGTTTTGGGGGCTCACATTCTATTTCCATTGGACAATAGTGGTGTGCAAAGGGCTATACACTCAACATTTTACAGAATATGCATCTGTATGTTCTTTTTTTAAAGTAAATTTATTTATTTATTTTTGGTTGCTTTCAGTTTTCGTTGCTGCACATGGGCTTCCTCTAGTTGCGGTGAGCAGGGGATACTCTTCGTTGCAGTGCGTGGGCTTCTCATTGCGGTGGCTTCTCTTTGTTGTGGAGCACGGGCTCTAGCACACGGGCTTCAGTAGTTGTGGCGCATGGGCTCAGCTGCCCCGTGGCATGTGGGATCTTCCCGGACCAGGGCCTGAACTGGCCCTGCGCCAGCAGGGAAGTCCCTGCATCTGTATGTTCTCAGTATGGAAAGAGAGTAGGCTTTGGAATCAGAATTATGGCTTTAGATCCTCTTTCTGGGATTTTCTATAAATGAAAAGCAGAATGCCTATGTCTCAGAGTTATTGCAAACAATAAATGAATAAACTATTAAAGAGTCAAAGATGATGCCTGGCAATGCTGTAGAAGAAAGCGCTTGGAACATCTTTGAGTACATGTCTCTCCCAGCATCATGGTTGTGGGTCAGGTAACCTCCAAGCATCAATATTTTTCATGCACAAAGGAAAGGGATGACACAGCCTTGCCATGTCATGGTGGTGACAACGAAGCTCTCAACAAGTAGAGACCATTATCAATAGTCTCCATAAACACAATTATCTTCCTTTTTCTTTCTACCATTTATGGCTTAGCAGGTGCCAGGCATTGTTTTCAAGAATTCAGATACATTTTACCATTTAATCCTCACCACCACCACCACAATAATAATACAGTAACAGCCAATGTTTGTAGAGATTTGACCAGATGCTGAGCAAAGCAGCTCATCTGTGTCACCTTACAGCATCACGATGGAGTGTGCACTCTGGTAAGGAAAGTGCAGACACCAAGCATTATTAGACACATTTTCTGGATGAGGAAATTGAGGTTGGGAGAGGCTAAGTAACCACCCAAAGTCACACAATTAGTAGGAGACAGAGCTGAGAGTGCAATACATTGGTTTTAAGCCATTCTCTTAATCACCACAGCACTGAGACTGCCAGCATACTCTCTCCCTTCTCGACTTTGTTCCCTTCTGCCTTCTTCCCTTTCCTGTCTTTTCCTTTCTCCTTCCCATCCTATTCTTCCTTCCTTTATGTCTCGTTTTCTTTTATTCTTTCTTCTCTCCAACCACTTTTAAGATGTCAGTTTACATGTAAATACAATTTTTTCTCTCCCAGTAATGTGTAGTTCAGTGCATCAAATAAATGTTTTTCAACTTTTTTAAGCATCTCTGCCAAAACTGTCTCTGCCTGCGATGCTGGGTTTGCACTTTTAGTTGTAAATTAAGATCTGGTTACTGCTCCTCTAACATATTAACAGTGGATTCATGCAGCCTCTTGGAGTTGCAGTTGAGGACTGTCAGATGTCCCGGCAAACCAGTCACATAGCACTGCTGCTGGGTTCCAAACTGTCAAGAATATATATTATCTCATAGTATAAATCATGGAATTTAGTACTAATCAGCATCTTGGACGTCATCTTGTTTCTCCATTTTACATCACCATCATCATTATCATCATCTCTATATTTTACAAATAAGGCAATTCTACCCCAGAAAGAGTTTGACTTGATTTTATTTTTCACATAGCTATTTAGTCATTAAGGTCTAGAGCTAATCCTGTGTTCTTTGTATTATACTGGTCTATCTCCAAGCTTATTTATCTTTTAAAAGATAGCTAAAATTGTACTTTTAGATACAAATCTCCATTTGAGAAAAGAAAATTCAGGGAAAGCAAAGCAGTATTAAAATTTTTGTGGCTGAATCCCATTATTACTTTTTTACCTATATTGCTCTATTATTATATTATCTATATTACTACATAATTATCTATATTACTGTTTATCTATATCTCTTGACCCTATTTTAAACTGTATCCTGTCCCATAGCCAAGCTTTCCTTGGCTCCAAACTTCAGTGCAGAAAGAGTGAGCAACCTGACTTTTCCCTGATGCTTGACCTTCTAGCATCCAGTGGAAAACCGGTCGCTTGGTTTCAGAGCTGCAAATCCACACCTGCCTAGTGTACAAATCAAAACAACAAAGGTGTCAAGTTTGGCTAATGTCTCATTTGCATCTGTCTCCTTTCACAGATCTAAACCCTCAGTACATGTTAGGTATTATTGTTATACTTAGGACTGGAGTTTTACCATTTTAAAAACTACTCTGGAGGAGATATGGGGATATATGTATATGTATAGCTGATTCACTTTGTTATAAAGCAGAAACTAACACACCATTGTAAAGCAATTATACTCCAATAAAGATGTTAAAAAAAAAAAAACTACTCTGGGAAAACATGCAAAGCTGAGTGAAACCCTCTAAGCATTTCTGATCCAACTTTACTAATTATTTCTCTGTACACCTCCAATAAAGCTTTTCAAACTTGGGAGCATCACTCCCTATTTATCTACTCTCAGTAACAGTGAGCCATTGTGCAACACTGGGGGGAGGGGTGATTATTTGAAAACGCCTTCCCAAGTAGAGTTGTCTCAATCTGAGAGAATATTTACAAACTCGTCGTGGTGGCAGCTTACTCCCTCTGTGTTTCATACAATCCCCACCACCACCTCCATGTCTTGTCACCTTCCACAGTCAGTTATTGTGATTATATCTTCTAAGGAAGGTGGCAGAAATGATCGTTTATTGTTCTACATCTTTAATACGCTGATGAGAAATGAACTACAAGTTTATTAACCTTGACCAGACTGTAATAAATTTGATGGAAATAATGTTAATTTGTAGTGACCATAGTACACGTTGACATACCTCTAATCTCTGAGGCTGGTTACCAGTCCTTTTGATCCATATCTCTAGCAGGGGAATCTAAATCTTTCATATCTCATGGGGTCATTAGTTCTTAGGAGAGTTAGATATATTTTCCAATTATGCTTTCTGGTGAGTGAACAGAAACAAGTCACCAGCACCAGTAGCTTTAAATAGCATCAATGGAGTATCCATCTACTCCCAGCAGAGCTCTGGGCATAATATAAAACCAGATAAGTAGAGGCCATCCTGCCCTCTAGGAGCTTAAACACATACCAAGTGTGTGGATACATATAGGCTTCAAGCATGCACTTCTAGCTCCTATGTGATGGACACAGCATTCAGTTATATAACATAAAAATATTGGGTTTCAACACTTATTACTGTGGTCTCTATTCATAGCAAATTCTGTAGAAGTGCATTAAGTGCTTTCCTAAGAGAGTATGTTCTTAAAACTTGTGTTGACTACCATTTTGCTTCAAGACTGAGCCATAAATTGAACTTGAATTATAACTTGGTGCCATCTACAGCCTCTTCCTTTCACGTCAATTAAACTCCGGTGCAAAGATACAGATTTCTGAGCAATGTGGGGTGGATGTCCCAGGGAATAAATACCATACAATACATCAGGCATATCCTTTCTATAATATAGAGAGAATTGTTCTATTGTTTCTATAATATAGAGAGAATTAAAAGGAAATAGATCCCTGTTTCTCCCATAACCCCAAACATAACAGACTAAGTCTGAGTATGTTCCTTTTGAGAGTAATCGTTCTTGGATGCCTGATGACCTGACGTGCATGCAAAAGGTATTTCAATTTCCCTCCTCTAAATTCTCTCTTGGTTATTTCTTGAGGTCTCCCGGGTGTGTAACGTACCCTCTGAAGTGTTTTTTTGCTTCACTCCAGCCCATCAGTTGACACCCTATTCTTCTAGAAGCTTCTCTCATTTTCACGTCATCCAGGGTCCTCAGTGGGATCAAAGATGTCCACCTGGGGGTCAGAGTCAGAATGTCCCTCCTCCCCACATTGTGAGCTGAGGGGTCCCAAAACAGCACTGCCACCCTCTCAGGCCTCGCAGATGTAGAGGCACCAAGCCACGTTTCACACAGAAACGAAGAGAAGGATTACCCACCCAGGCTATCCACGCAAGTGCTGCTGAGACCCCGGCATCTAGAATCCTCTCAAAGTCGACAGAAAGTAGTCCAAGAAGCTGAACATCACAGGCATCTGAGGTTTTCCCCGGCCTCCCTTCACTCCTGCCAGACCTCCCCTCCCACACAAAATCAAATTATGAAAACTAGATGTCTAGCTCCTGAACCCAAATAGAGCCAGGCAGGGGATTCTCAGGAAATAGCAGAAGAACATCTCACCCTTTCTGATCACCTAATGTAAGCCAGGCATTGTTCCAAGCACCTGGTGCGTTCAAATCCTGACTCTGCCACTTCTGACTGTGCAACTTCAGGCAAATTTCTAAACTCCTCTATGCCTCAGACTCCTCAGCTGTAAAATAAGGATAATAATAACCATAATAACAACAATACTTTGTCATAGGTTGCCCTGAGAACCAAAGGATTCAGACATAAAAGACTTAGAATAACACCTGACACATAATAAGCAGGATGTTGTTTTTAATTGTTAATCATTCTCACAATAACCCTCCTAGGACTCACATTATTCCCAACTTGCAGATGAGGAAACCAAGGCCCAGAGAAGTAATGTCACTTGTCCAGGGTAACCCAACAAGTAGGTGACAGACCTGGGACTCAAAGTCAGAGATTCCAGAACCACAGCCCAAGCTTTTAACCCCACCTTCTGGACCTGTTGTGTGCAACAAAATTCAAATCTGCAGATTACCTAGCAAGAGTTTTGTAAAATCCCCATTTTAGCCCTTCTGCTTGATTATCTCCAGTTTTTGCATAGTGGTGGCAACAAGGAATGGTAAGCAAAGAGCCCCCAAGCACCAAATACCCTAGCAGTGCCCTCTGCAAAGATGTCTTTTCCTCTCAAATGCAGTCAGTATTACATCTTTAACGCCTGGTACCACATCCCTTCAACACCAGTAATCGCCAACCATTCCTCTCTGATTTTTGTCTTGCGTTGTCCTGTCTTGTTATCCTCCAGTATCAACACTGCCTTCACTCCCCCACTTCTCCACTGCAGCTGGGCATCTGCCCTGAACTTTTCTCTTTTGCACTTTATTCCATCAAATAACCTATAACCAAAGTTCTGAAGCAGAAAACTTGGGCAGTGCAGCCCTCCCCCTAGTGGTAATGCAGGGAATATCCTAAATTTGCCTGCATTACAAATGAGTTGTTTTGTTAAAACCTACCTACTTCTTTGAAAGATATTACAAAAAGAAGCAGCAGACGAGTGTGGAATGTCAAATGAGGATGAAACAAGTTTCTGAGGCGCCCTAAAAACATAGGTACTTCAGTCATCTGGAGGCTAAGTGGAATGCATAAGTTGGAGTTGGGGGAGGGTAAGAAAACTCAAATTTACAGGGGAGACCCTTATGGTGAAAGTCCCTGATGCAAAAGGGAGTAAGCTACGTGTGGGAGGGAGGAGGGAATAAAGGAAGGCCAGAGAGGCTGGAATTCACAGAAGAGAGAAAATTAGCAGGGCCAGAACATGCAAGCTCTTCTAGGCAAAGTTTAGGATTGGGGGGTTTTGTCTAAAAGCAATGGGAAGCAATTAAAAGTCTTTAATCAAGGAAGGGGCATGATCAGACTAGAATTTTTAGCCAGTCCCTTACATCATGTCTATGCCATGTTAGAGCTGGGAGTCTTTCCCAATCCAGTGATTCTGTTATCTCCGTTATCTTCATTTCATATTCCTTGACATGGGCGAGACTAAACCAATAGCAGTTGAGACCTGCTCGCTGAACCCAGACTGTAGGAGAGATGCTGTCACTGGGAAGCAAGGGATATTTATAAGTCAGCGTTCCCTGCTGGGCAGATGTCAGCTCCATCTGGAAATGGCTAAACTTATTTGTTGGAATAACAAGTGTAATAATTCCTTGGCAATCTTCCCCTCTGTGAAAGGAAAAACTGTTCAATATAAATGCTTCTCTGTGGTTATAATACATTTGCTTATCTGTTTCCTTATCCAAATGACAAGGGAGTCCCAGAGAAGCCTGGAATTTAATATTGCCCAAACTCTACCCATCCTCGAGGCACTTTTCCATGAAACCTTTCCGGCTATGATCTGCCTCTTTCTTCTCCGCTCTCCTGCAGTAACTGGCATCACTCCTTGGAATCGAATAGTCAAACCTCTGTTAGCATAGTCAAAAGAGAAGCTGTGAGATCTCCTCCCTGCCCCCAGCCAGCTAATGCCATATGGAGACAAATGCAGAGATGTGGAGATGCATCTACAAGCCAAGGAACACCAAGGATTGTCAACGAAGCACCAGAAGCTAGGGGAGAGGCGTGGACCACATTCTCCCTCACAGTTCTCAGAAGGATCCATCCATACCAGACCTTGATCTCGGACTTCTAGTCTCCAAAACTGTGAGACAATACATTTCTGCTGTTTAAGGCACCTGGTTTATAGTACTTTGTTAAGACAGCTCTAGCAAACTCATACAGATTTCGATCTCAGTCTTCCATGTCTGAGGAAACATCATCCGTATTTCCCAAAAAACCAAGGTCACAAAGTTAAGAGTCATCCTTGATTTGTTCATTTTCTTCAACAACTCCCTGTATTCCACCCACCAATCAATAAGCGGTCTGTCAGTGAGTAACATCACCCCCTTCCCTCCATTTTCACTGCTATCCGCTAATCTAAGCTTCCATTATTTTTTGTCTGGGCTGTTACAAAAGATTGTCTTATTTTTCTATTTAAAACCTTCCAGTGGCTTCTATCGCATTTCAAGTAAAATCCAAACTCTACTCAGGGGCCTCCTGGGCCTCACTTGCCCTGCCCATCTCTCTGGCCTCCTCTCTTACCCACCTTATACCCCATGCTTCAGCACACTCACCTTTTTCTGTTGTTAAAAAATCACAAAGCCTACTCCCATTTCAGGACCTCTGCACTAGCTGTTCATTTCTGAATGGAACGTTCTTCATCCAGGTATTTGCATGGCTGACTTCCTCTTGCCTTTCAGACCTCAGATCTAATGTTGAATTCTTCAGTGAAGTACTCCCTGACTAGCTAATCTGAAATAATCCCTCAATCCCCCTCGATCACATCTTGACTTTGTTCTCTACTTGTTATATTCTATTACTTGGTAATTTATTTTTGATTAATTGAGAATATTGATTGAACTCTTACTTTGTGCTGAGAACTCTTCCAGGTATCACGGAATACTGCATGGACTGATAAAGTCTTTGTCCTCAAGTTTACCTTCCAATGGGGAAAGACAGATAAGTGACTTATCCCTACCTGATGTTTTTCTGGTTTATTCATTTCTTAACTGTCTGCCCAGCCCACTGCTCCTCCCACTAGAATGTAAACCATAAGACATCAGGGCACTCTTCTACCTTGTTCATCTCTGTATCTCCAAGGCCTTGAAAAGACCCTGGAACATTTTTATTTAGATAAAAGTATTGAACAAATAAAAGGAAAAAAAAAAGAATGAATGATACAGTACTTGCAACATGGCATTGCAAACTTAAATCCCAACTCTATCATTGAGCATGCCAGTTCGCATAACTGAGTCTAAGTGAACTCACCTGTAAAGATGGGAGTGATGATAACTACCTTCAGGGTTATGTGCATTAAAGAAGATTCTGGTTTGTAATATTTTGCACAGTGTCTCGTACACAGGGCATGCACAGTAAATGCTTAATGAATTAAAATTTATGAAAGTAATTAGGAGCCTTTCTTTGAAACCTAAAAATTATGACTGGGTTCCCAGGTAAATTTTTAGATTTTACTAGTACCTTAATTCTGCAGTCATCTTCCCTTTCTTTTTACTCCTATACAATCTCTTTCTTGCAGAACTTGTGATTTTTTAGTTTAAACCACAGGTAATCAGATACATGCTTCATCTGTAATAAGCCACGCCACTTATTTTTACAAAGAATTACACACAGCCTTGTATTAATTAACAATTCCTGTTGGCTATAGGCCATCTCTTCAACGCCACTGCAGTTCTCTTGGGAAATGGAAATGACTCACACCCATCTTTTGGCTGCCATTGAGCCCACTCATCACTGCCACACAAAACCTCCTTATCTGTTGGGTAGCCCTAAGGAGAGGCCCACATGGCATGGAACTGATGTCTCCCATCAACATCCAGGACCTGAGGCCTCCTCATGGCCACATGAGTGAGCTTGGCAGTGGACATTCTTGAACCTGTCAACAGCCATGTGAACGAACCTGGAAGTAGATCCTTCTCCAGCTGAGCCTGAGATGACTGCAGCCCCCACAGATACCTTCATTTCAGTCTTGTGGGAAACCCTGAATCTGGGGCATCCAGCTAATCCTAGATTCCTAACTCACAGAAACTCTGAGATAATGAATACGTGTTGTTTTAAGCAATTAAGCTTGGGGATTACCTATTACACAGCAATAGATAACTAATACACTGATGTAGGGCACTTGGTAGTTGCTCAATCAATGTTCTTCAAGTAACCAAATGAATATCTTCTGACTCTTGATTGACAATTAAGACATATGAATTCAGAGATTTATAAAAGCAACTTTTTTTACTTTACTCTGCAATCCGAAACTACACAAATATAAGTATAGAAATCAGAGATTCTTATTCAATTAACAAAATTTTTGAAGGCACTAAGTGTCAGAAAGTGAATACGATATATTCTCTGACTCCAAAATGGACCTTCCAAACTAGAAGGAACACAACAGTCTTCTTATCACTCCACATAGTGGCACCCTTTATAGAATTCTGAGCAAATGAGAACTTACTAAATCTGATAATAATTTTAAAAGAATATTGAACCAGACAAGCCTTTATATAAGTCTTGACTCTCCACTGACTAACAAAGATGTCTGGAGGAAGTGAATAAATCTCTCCAAGGCCTCAACTTCTTTATTTCTTTCATTGTAAAATAGGTATCATGATATCTACCTTGTTAAAGATTTATATGGTCCAAACCCCAGGTTCAGAATTTCTAATACAAAGAAACAAAACAAAACAAAAAAAAGATTTACGACCTCATTTTCCATAAATAAAAACAGTATCGTCAAGTAGGAAAAATACAGAGAGGGTCAACTACGAGGATCCCATAGAAAAGCAAGTGACTCATGTTGGGAGATCGAAAACCTATAGGCAGGAATTTCTGACCAAGCATGACTATAACTAAACCTTTAAAACGAACTGGGGTACACTTAGATCTCAGACTTTTCTCCACATCCTCCAAGCCCATATGGAAGCAGGAGTCACTTATTTTGAGAAAAATAAACTTTAAAAATGACTGTGTAAAATAGGTAATAAACATAAGAAACCAGTAAACCTGAGAAATAGTATGGGATGAAATGGAAATTCAGAAATATAGAACTGAAAGGGGATTTGAAAACCCAGAGCTTATCTGAAAATCTTAGAAAAAGAGAAGAAAAGTCCAGTAAAAGACAGAATAAGTGTCACAATGTTTATTCATGAAAATTTGTCACTTTTAGTTTCTTGGTGCCTGTTTAGCTTTTGTTTACACACAATTCTAACAAATATGGAAATATAATTTTTCAGTCCTCTCTAGATTAGGCTCAGTTGCATAGTCAAACAAGCTAAAAGCACTGGGAAACACTAGTCTGACAGAAAGAACACAAATGACAAAAAATCAGACAAAACCTGAAAAACAATAATAAGAGCACTCCGAGGCCATTTAATGAAGAGGAAGGAAGTCCTACTTAACACATAACATCAGTGCATCCCTATTTTATAGAAGTACGTAAGTATTCTGATTAAACTGAATCTTTCCAAAGATGAAAAAACTTATGTTTTGCATTTTCTCTCTCTAAACGTGAAAGTGTGCCATAACTTTTAAACATTTTTTATTGTTATTTTTCACTAAAATTTATATACAATGTCGCATTTCAGTCACCATCCATTGAATTCAAATATAAGTCCCCCTAACTTTGTGACAGCAGGTAAATAAAATATTAAATATATGCATTAAAAAAAAGATCTCAGACATCTAATGAATCACTGAGGGATGCTAGGCTGCATGAAGTAGCCCCTAATGTTTGACATCCAGAAAGATGGGCACATCTGTGTCCCTTGGGACTATCAGACAGAGGGTTCTACAGGTGAGAAAGAAGTTTCAAACTATGGTGCCTGGATTTTTCTTTCTATGTGCAGTGATGGGAAATACAGAGGCACACCAAGGATGACTCTGTTACAATATCACACTGTACTTTCCTGGTATAGACAGGGTCCTTCAATCAATTTGCCCTGTATTGTCAATTGCCCCATTTGCAAGTCATTTAACCAAGAAGTACTTTCCTACCTAACATTTTTCTCCCTGGTGGTTCTTCAAGGATCTCCCATGACATGAAAACATTCTGTGCTGGATATTCTCCACTTGCTCCTACGGATCTCTCCCCACTCTGCTCTGGGCCCCAAAAGGCTGACCTCTAAGCCCTGCCTCACAGAACTCCTGGTCCCCTGGCTTCTGGGTAGCTACCCTACCTATGAGAGATGATGGGAGGGGAGGAAGATTGTATTTTATCCCCCCAGTTTCCTTTCTGCTGGACCTATCATTAAATGTGGCTTCCTTCCTTCCTTCCTTCCTTCAACCCTTCCTTCCTTTCTCACTCTCTCTCCTCTCACTTTTTTCTTTGTTCTCTCTCTCTCTGTCTCTCCCTGTCTCTCTCTTTCTTTTTATCAACTTCATTTGCTGTTATGAAACCCCTTTCACTTGTACTGTTAAATGCGTCTTAACAAATGTGTAACCACCACCTGTGTAACCACCACCGCAATCAAGAAAGACTTCTATCACCACAAAATGTTATGTAGTCTCCCCTTGCAGTCAGTCCCTGCCTTCCCAGGTGCTGGTGACTATGGATCTGATTTCTGTCAGTATAGATTAGTTTTACCTTGATTAGAATTTAATGGAAATGGAATCACAGAGTACAAACTCTTTTGTTCAATATAATTATTTTGAGATTTATCTATGCTGTTGAGTCTATCAGTAGTTCATTACAGGTTATTGCATTGTAGTATTCCATTTCAGGCCTATCATGACAAAGACCGACATTGGCTACTTTCATATAGGTTCTCCTACAACTGGTATTTTCCCTGGGTCCACCACCCTTTTTGGTTTCCCTTAAGTCTTCTGCCATCTTTTTAAAGAGCCACTTTATGAAACTCTTGTCAATGATCCCTTGTGGCTAGGCCCTCTGTCTCCTGCTGGGCCTCTAATTGATCCACCATCACGTAGGAAACACAATATGAAAAGAGCATATACAACGTTCATAGCAGCACTGTTTACAAAAGCCAAGACATGGAAGCAACATAAGTGTCCATCGACAGGTGAATGGATAAAGACAACGTGGTACATATACACAAAGGAATATTAATTAGCCATAAAAAGAATGAAATAATGTCATTTACAGCAACATGGATGGACCTGGAGATTATCATACAAAGTGAAGTAAGTCAGACAGAGAAAGACAAATATCATATGATATCACTTATATGTGGAATCCAAAAAAAAAAAATGATACAAATGAACTTATTTACAAATAAGAAACAGACTCACAGACATAGAAAACAATCTTATGGTTACCAAAGGGGAAGGCATGGGGAAGGGATAAATTAGCAATTTGAGATGAACATATACACATTACTATATATAAAAGAGATAAACAAGGACCTACTATATAGCACAGGGAACTATATTCAATATCTTGTAATAACCTATAATAGAAAAGAATCTGAAACATATATATATATATATATCTGAATCATTTTTTGTACACCTGGCACTAACACAATATTGTAAATCAACTATATTTCAATTTTTTTTTAAGTGAAGAGAAAAGAGTATATAAACTTTTGTTCTCTAAAGTCGTGAATGTTTCAATAGACATCATTTTATCCTTCATTGTGTCCCACTATGGCAAAGAAAAGTAGATATCAGCCTTTTTTAACTGCAAAGGGAAGAGAAATGTAGAGATATCCAACTCCTTGCCTGTGGTAGGTCAAGAAATAGTAGGTAGAAAAGGGTGAGGGCAGAAGAGTCTGAAGCCCTTGAATTTCTAAACCTTGTGTCCCTTTAATTATTTAAAAAGAGCCTATTTCTTCAGCTAATAGAGATATGGATATCAAATAAATATTTGAAAAATGTGGGAAAATATAGAGAAGTAAAATTTTAAAACTTCATAATCCCACTTTCCTAAAATAAACATAGTTTATTTCTTTCCAGCCTTTTTTTTTCAGGTGTTCCATATGCAGCTGTTTAAAAGAAACAGGGTAGTTGGTTTTCTGCCTTTTTGCACCTAACTATATATTTCAGCATTTTCATTATCATTAAATATTATTTGTAGAGATTTTTTTAATGGCCATATAAATCTTATATTGTATAGCACATGGGTTCATCTTCTTCCTTATTGTTTGTGATCCTTGGCTTCTAGCAGGGAGCTACACTTTGCAGAAAGCAAACCAAGTTTCAATCCACTCATTGGCCATTGTGACGGTGTTCTTTGACATTTAGGGCCAGCCTCAATCCTAAAGAGAATTTAAAATCAAGGGACTTAAGAACTAAGAGAAAGGTGCTTGACAGCTAGTGGAGGCATTTGGGGAATATTCACTGGGTCTAAGAAGAAAAATGGTGGAGTTCTCAGTCTCCACCTCCAGATAACTTCGAAAGCCTGCCCTGCTGAGGTTCAGTTAAGGTGAGAATGATCAGGTAACTTCACAGGAAGACCATAATTCCTGCAATAACAAATGCCAAGTTCTGCCATTTTAGCAGTTCTGAGTGACTGCCTTGTTATTTCTAAGGGTTTTAAGGGTAGTATTTGTCAGTGGTAGTCACACTGACTTTTCAAAGTAATTAACTTTGTATCCAAAAATAAACTTAATTGTTTAACCACTGATGTGTTAGGCACCAAGGGAGGGATGTACCACTTTCTTTGGAAGTAAATCTGATTCCTTCAGCATCTCGATTTCTTTCTCTGGGAGCCATGTTATTGTCTTGTAAAATAGGCCACCCCTCCCATTATCTCCTAAGTAGCAGTTAGGCTGGGGAGAAAACAGTTATACTGATATATGAAGTTGGAGGCAGATGCCAAGCTAAGTGATTAATTGAGTACGTTAAATGGGAGAAAATACTTCCAAGAATCAATAGAGGTGCTAATTTTGCTAATTGTTGGACAGTGTTCCTTTTTTAAGTGAGTGATTTCCCCAATTATTGTTTATCATGTTGATTTTTTTGTTTTTTACCCTGAGTTTATCAGTTTTAACTTTACTAAACCTTCTATGATATTGGTTTCCAATGTGTCTTGGTCCCAAAGTTTTTATCTCCAACCTGATGACAGGTAGTTTTCCTGGATGTGCTGCTCTTCCAGTGCAAAAACCAGGCTTGGTCTTTTACCAAAATGACTCCAGCAGGGACAAGTTTCTTCTAATGGCATCTAAAACAAAAACAAAAGTCCATGTCTCACTAGAGTGGATGGACCAGGAAATAAATGTTGAAGCACATTACTTAAATTTACAAAGGTAACCAACAGACAAACTGAAGATTAATATCTTACTAATTAAAAACAGGGAAGAGAAATAGAGAAGGAATGGGTAATAAACCAATGTCTTACCTTTCTAAAGGTATTGGGAAGGGGGTTTCAATAGATTTCGCTCAATATTGGTAGTTCAAGACTTTGGTCAACAATGGATACAAGGAGTGGACATAGGGAATGGAGTGACGGGACAAGAAGAGAGAATTTTCTCTCTTTTATTTAACCTTTCTATGTAATAACGTAAAATTAATAATAACATGACCACAGAGGTGTTAAGAGTTTGGAAAGAATAGTGAGCAGATAAGAAGGGAGGAGGAAACCTGGAATCCTAGAATGTCAGTGAAAGAAAGCAGGACCTTTCGGTCCTCACCCTCCACGTCCTTTGCCTGCCTTTTGTCTGTGGAAAAACTTTAGCCAAAGAATAAGTTTAATCAGAGAAGTGAGAAAATGCAGAAGCAGTCAAACAGGACAAAATAATAATAGTTTATTTAGTCAGTAAGCAAAGTCAAGGACATTTAGTTCCTTCTCAAGGGCTGTAGATAATATTCTGAGCCATATCCTATTAACTTGTGAACTGTCTAATAGATACCGAAACCCCCATCAAGTGGGAGAAGTTAACTACATGATCATCAGACTGTAGCCATGACCTAAGCTGCCACAATTCTGAGAACTGGCCTCAAGGAAATGGGAAAAACTGACCCTGGAACTGAAGATTAACTGTACTTACAACAATCAAGATGACGCTGGTCAGACCACCGCATGACCAATTTCAAGATGGCTGTCAGAGCTGACTGTGCTGTTTCTGCATGTAGCCCCCTAACTCCATCTATAAAAGCTCTTGCCTACTGGTTGTCAGTGGGGGGGGAGTGAGCCTTTGGACAGGATTCTGCCCTCACCCCACCCCCTGTGGTCGGCATCCAATATAAAGCAAACTTTCCTTTCCACCAACTTGCCTCTTTAATGGCTTGGGCAGCAAGCAGCCGGACCCCACTTTCGGTTACATCAGGACTAAAAGATACCCAGGAGAACAGTCTTTTCCCACTCACCTCCTTTACAAATGACAGACTGAGGGACAGATGGTTGACTAACAGAGATTATTACAAACTTTGAGATGCAAAAATAACAAAGCAGAGTATAGTCTATTGATACATGTGATATTTTCTTGGAATAATACTTGGAAAATTATCCTTGCTAATCCCCACTCCCAAGCCTGCTCACTAATGCCTGAAATTCTTTTAAGACAGGACTAAGCCTTTCATTCCAAAATGAGGGATACCCTAGGGAGAAATTTACACATTAACTCAGGGTTCTGCTTGAGTGATTCTGACCTAATTTGAAACAAAGGTTTAATGTCTGCTATTAGAAGAGTACAAAACTCTGAATGCAGAGACAGAGGAAGCTCTATCAATATGAGCTCAAAAATGTATGACCAGAGGCATCGGATACAAATATTTTACATCATAACTGTGTCCTTCTGTCAGCTCTTTCTCCAGCCTCCTTCTTTCTTTCTGTGCAATGGCCCATGACATTGAAGTTGTTTTTTATGGCGAAAATCACCATTAGAACTGGAATTTCAAAGAGTTACTGTCAGAGACTAGTTGGCATCTTTTGGCAGATCTCCCTGCTGGAGTGTTCACTGTCATATCAGGTTGGTAATGATAAACTGGAACCAACATATAAGCTGGTGGCTAACCTGGAACAGAGAAGAATTTTTCAAGGCCTTTCTCAGGGAAATTGGAGTTCACTGATTAAAAGAATTCACACGAACATCAAGGCACCACCACACCGCCACCAGGTGTCTCCCTGCAAGTAATGTGGAGACATCATCATCATCATCATCATCATCAACACTGCACTTGGGTTGCCATGTGACCCAGAACTTATTTTACTTCTCTGAGATCAGCCCGTTCATCTATAAAATGGAGATGTTGAACATGGCCCTGCCCACCTTGTAAAGAGACACAAATGTGGATAAATAAATGTGGATAAATAAAAGGCAAAGATGCGTAAGAAAGCCACGAAAAAGCACTAAGCAAATATGAAAATAATCAGAAATGATTCCAAGGTCATTAGCTGTTTGAGGTCAGAGATACCAAAGAGCATTGCATGGACTGTTGCACGTTGTAGATATTCAAATGTGCTTTATGCACATGTAACAGAGAAAACAGGGCAAAAATAGACAGGAATGTAAATGATAATATAACTGATTCTATAAGGTGGCATATGATTAGTGAGGGGTATGAATAGTCAGTGCTATAATTTCAGAGGATACTGAGCCCTCCAGAAGGATTCTGGAGTGAAATTATGGAAGAGAAACTTCAGCTGAGCTTTGAAGGACAGATCAGGTTTAGCTAGCTATTGAAGAAAAGAAAAGATGACCAAAGGTAGGGGCAACATATAACTGGCAAATTAATCCAGTTCTTATAATACATCCAGGTATGGTTCCATATCACAAATCCATTTATTGGATTTGCTCACTCCTCTTGGGAATGATATTGAAGTTGGAGGCAGGGACAGAGGTGAAGAATGGGTTGGACAGACAGTGTTCTGAACTAGATGGACAAGCACAGATAGGTTAGCACAATGGTGAGGGAGATGGCGTCAGGCGGAGCAGCTAGATAGAGTCGGGTGTGTGAGATTCTGAGTGTGAGACACTCTAAAAGGAAGCAAGGAGGGGACAAGTGAGCACAAGCTTCCACTTCTCATTATTTTGTCTTTGAAAGAAGGACCACTGTACACAGCTGTCTGGGAAGTGGCCATTGCAGTCAGTAGGAATTACGCAACGTGACCGCCCTCTCCCTGAAAGCCTAGTTAACTCTCCAGTTTGGGCCTACAAACTCTGCAGTCTCCTCTTCAATATCTTCGGCTGGGATTTGCCCATCCCGGTCTCTGCTTCTAAACCATCCCATGGAGCCAGTGCCCATCAAGTCAAAGGAATGTCTAGGCCTGGAGATTGCCTGAAGCTGCCTAGCATCAAGGTTCAAAGCTTCTTTGAGGGTTTATGTTTTATCACGGAAATTCAGAGACTCGGGTGAATTTTGTGTTACACTCTATAATGGACCTGTGCCTATGAGTGCAACAAAAGAATAACATAAAATTAACATTTTAAGAATAATAGTTAATCTGTATGCAACACTGATCATGAGCCAGGCTCTGATCTATGCCCTTTACTTTCATTGTCTGTTTTAATCATCACAGTATGAAACAGCATGATTATTATTGTCATCATCATCCTTTTACAGGTAGAGAAACAAAGGCTTGGAAAGAATAATTACTTTATCCAAGCACACTCAGCCAATCAGTGCTGGAGACAAGATTGAAACCCAAGCTGGCTCACTCCAGAGCTCAGGTGGATCCTTCAAGGCCCAAGCAAAGTTTCTCCTCCTCCACGGATCTCTCCACATCCCATGTACTGAGCTCAGTGTCCTCTGAAGTCACTGCATTTATCATCCATCCCCTTCTGTAATCATATACCCCTTATGGTATTAGGTACATTGCCGTTCACACTTTTATGTTAACCTGCCTACCCCAGGGCCTCTAGAACTCCCAATCCCAAGACCTCAAGTTTGAGAAGGACAGAGCTACATGACTAGGCCTGCCAGGGAAAGTCTTAACATTGTCTGAGCTACATGACTAGGCCTGCCAGGGAAAGTCTTAACATTGTCTGAGCTAAGCAGTAAGCTTCAGCATGTGTCACAGCCTGAAGGCCTCCAATGTGGGGGAACAAGATAAAAGAGGGCAAAAGAAAGTGGTGGTGAGGGGAACAAAATAAAAAGATTTTTAAAATCTAATAGAGGGAAAGGAAGATGGGATAGAAAGAAAAATAAATACAAGTAGTGTATTAGCCTGGGTGTGTTAGAGCGAAAACAAGAATGAGAAAGGTGTCTGCTACCATGCATATCCCATGGGTTACCCAACTCACATGGGCTGGCCCAAGCTCAAGGCTAGTCTTTAGAAAACAAGAGCTCTGACCCTACATTCACTACTAATTAGTTAGAAAATCTTTAGCAATTCAACCAATTTCCAATCAACCTACCTCACTTAATCTCAGTCTCTTCTACTCCATTACCTCTCCTGACCACTGATTAAATGACTGGAAGACCCAAATGGAATTATGCAACGTGTGAAACGTTGTGTGAAAACATTTTTTGGGAAAAAATGCATTCGGCAGAATATTCCATTGCACTTCTAGAAAGTAATGTACATCAGCCGTGCTCCATGCTGAGTGTTAGAGATCCAGAGATGGGCAAGACCTCATCTCCACCTTCAAAGGACCCACAAGCCAGGGATGGAGACAAGATGGATTAACAAGTGTATTACAAAACATTATGACAGGTGTAATAAGAAAACACATTCCAAGAGTAGGGAATGGTTAAGTCTATCAGAGGATGGCAGGGAAAACATCATAGAAGAAAACACAGGCATCATTTGTTTTACGGGGGGAAAAAAAAGGAAGGTGATGAAAGAAAAGACAAGAAGTAAATAACAATGTCCAGCTTTAAACCCACCTGATTCAGTATCAGGGTAACAATGTATTTATTAATGTCCGACTTCTTTTCTCTGCAATTTTAATCAAGTCCTAAAAGACACTTGTGAGATTAAATCACCACCCACAAGACCTTGATTTATCCAGGGAAAATGGACTATTTCAGCCTCCATTCCCTGAGTAGAACAGACAAGCCAATTTTACCTTAAAAAAATCAACAGGTAGGGGTATAACAAAGGTCGTATATTATGAGGCTGCAGATGGAAATTCAGCCCCAGCAGTTACATCGACACAGTTATTACTGTTATTACAGCTAACCCTCCTCATTCCACTGACATTATTAACCAAGACAAACGTGGCCCTGCAGCTTTATCTCATGGGGCAGATCACCTGTTAAACCAAGAACAATAATCACTGTCTTTTGTAGCACTTCCAAAACTGCTTCCTGCCTCTAAGAGATTTCCTGGGCTTTTTCCCCCTTACCCTCAAAATAGACACCATCTATCTTGTACATGTTGTTTTATGGCCAGGATCTGTTTTGCATATCCCCGTATATCCCCATGATATTCAGTCAGGTAAAAGATGTGCAATTGTTGGGATCATTTGTAAAACTATCAACATGCTCTCTGGTAATATTATTTAGGTGCTCACCGAGTGAATCCACCCCTTAAAAAGCTCAAAATTTATCAGGGTATTTTTTTATCCTCTAACCAAAAATGCACATTTCAGAATCCATGAGAGAAATTCACCCTGGAATTTGAGAGTGCTACGTTCATCTAGAGGAAGAAACCATGTCCCAGAGAGTATAAATGATTTGACCAGAGCTACACAGTTATATGTGGCTGAACAGGGACTAAAACTGAGGTCATATAAAATGATTTTTGCCTATTTAATCAAGGAAAATTGGCTACTCTTTTGAAACAGGACCACAAATCCTTATTTGTTATGTGGGTGATAACTAAAATTCAAACAACCTTTATTTGGCTGGTAGGGTGGGCTAATTTTTGCATGGAAATATCCCTCATTTAATTATACTTTTTTCAACTTAATTAATATATTGAGTAAATCATTCCCACACTCCATGTCATGTGCCTCAGATTTGTTTCAATTTGAGCATGGTCCCTTCTTGTCAAAGGGGGAAAAAAATCCCCTCCAAGCATTGATGATCCTGGAACTGACAATATTGACTATTTTTGATGTAGCCCTAGGTGCCCTGTATAATTGTAAATAAAAACCCAGAGAGAAATAATTACAGTAGTCACTCAATAGTATCCTTGGTTTTCTTTTGAATGGTACCCTCAAGAGGCAGAGTCCAGCAAGAGGCAGAGTCCAGCAAGAATGTGATCCTTAAGAAAGGGGAAATATCTTCTTGGATTTGTGAAACTCCAAATGACCAAAGCTTTCCCAGGAGGTTTGCCATATGGCTTGGGCTTTTGCATGTCTTTTCTTGAATTTTCTTCTCTAATAAAACACACCGACATGTTGCTGTTGAACGACAACAAAATAGCAGGACTTGATGTTCCAGTCGCATCAAGGTCGGAAGCCTGAACTGCGAGGACCTCTGCCTTGGCCTCCACTCTCCCTGCCTCGCTGGCTGCCGGCAGACCAGCGGGATGAGCGAGGGCAGAGCCTGTCGCCTCGCTGGCTCCTCTGGTCTGTGTGCAGCCGGACTGATCCAGGGCCAGACCTGGCTCCCCAGCTCTCTGCCTTTTGGCAACCAGCCACCTGGAGTCTGTTCAAATGAACAAGCTGCCTTTTCTTCCTACATATTGGTTTCTCCTCCATTTGAAAACAAAACTCTTCCCCATCTGCTTGCTTCTGGGATCGCCATAATTGCATGGAGGATAATTGGCGGCAACTCAATCTGAGGAAAACCCCGTTGATTCAAAGCACAGTCTCCATAAACGTTTGTGTTTCATCGTTTTGCTAAATGGAGCCTGTGTCCCAGCCAGCTCTGCTAACGCAGGAGAAGAAATTAATGGGAGGCATATAAAGAGGAGGGAGAGCATTGAGCGGTATTCTACCATGATCTCTTTGTTTCTAAGAATTCTCAACTGTCAGGGGATCCGTTGATTTGTCTGGAACGTGCCCCGCCTCCACCCCCAATCCATAAAGCACCAAAGTAAATGACATCAGAACGGAGCCCTAAAAACAATGGCACTGCCAAGAATAGGGCTATTTTCCTGACTCCACGTCCTAAACTGTGGCCCTGGATATAAGTACTGAGCCAGTCAACTTCCATTAAAAAAAAAAAATCATTGACTTAATACCTAACATTTGCTTTCTGAAATAGTCCTTGATGCTGTGAAATAAGCCTCTCAAGTCTGTGCATAGTCCAAGCGGGGAGTATAAGAGAATAAACTTGTCATTCACGAACCTGGGTTTGAGTCTTGACACTCACCAGCTGTGTGACCTTGAGCATGTCCTTTAATTTCAGCCTCAGGGTCTCATCTCTAACATGGGGGTGAAGAATCATTTCAAACTCACTGGGTTGCTGTGAATGGGATTGTTCATGTAAGGATTACATCAGTCTCTGATGCATAGTAGGCTCTGTAACACTAGGCTATTATTGCTTATTATATCTGGTGTTCATTCAACAAACCTGTACTGAGCATTTCCTATCTATCAGGCACTCCTTTATGTTCTGGAAATACAGCATAGAAAAAGATAGGCAAGGGTTGGCAACCATGAATCTTAGAGACTTGGAAGGGAGGCAGGCAATAAAGCAAGGAAATAAATTAGTAAACAAGATTGTTTGAGATAGTAACAATTTCTATGATGAAAATAAAACAACCTAAATGTCCACTGACAGATGAATGGATAAAGAAAATGTGATATACACACACACAATGGAATATTACTCAGCCATAAAAAAGAATGAAATAATGCCATTTGCAGCAATGGATGGATCTAGAGATTATCACACTAAGTGAAATAGACCAGACAAAGGCAAATATCATATGGTATCACTTATACATGGAATCTAAAAACAATTATACAATGAGCTTACATACAAAACAGAAATAGATCCATAGACACAGAAAAAAAACCTATGTTTACCAAAGGGGAAAAGATGAGGGAGGGATAAATTAGGAGTTTGGGAGGAACATATACACACTACTATATATAAAATAGATAACCAATGAGGACCTACTGTTATAGCACAGGGAACTATACTCAATATTTTGTAATAACCTATAGGGAACAGAATCTGAAAAAGTATATATAACTGAATCACTTTGCTGTACACCTGAAATTAACACAACATTGTAAATCAGCTATACTTCTGTAAAATAAAAGAAAACAAAGTAGAGGAGTAGAGAAAGACTAAGACAGGGAGACAGGGACTACTAGCTTACATAGAATATTTAGGAAAGGCCTCCCTAAAGAGGAAATATCCGAATTGCAACTTGAATGCTTAGGCATAGGAAAGAGTTACGGTGAAGGTCAGTAGTGGGAATGACCTTGACATGTTCAAGGGGAAAAAGGTAGACCAGTGAGGCTGGAACATAGTGAACAGGGGATGAGAGACATGAGATGAAATCAGAGGATTTGGCAGGACCTTGTAGTTCAAGGTAAGTGTTCTTCTGTAAACTGTGGAAGGCTCTGAGAGGAACTGGTGTTCTGTGATTTTTCATGCTTAAATGCTCACTTGGCTGCTTTGAGAACAGGTCATGGACAAGAACAGGAGCACACCAATAGGAGGCTGGTGCTGTGACCTTGTTGGGACATGATGGGTACTTGGACTAGGTGGAAGCAGCAAGATGGAGAGAGGTAGATAGCATTCAAGCCATATTCTAAAACAGCAATCTCTGTCAGCCTGGCACTTGCTTACTTTCCCTAATCTGATTAAACTCAGGTTCTGAATTTCAGTCATGAGATCACCTATCCAGCAGCATTCACACAGACATAGAGAGGGTTGAAAAGAGGCATATTCAAGGGACTTCTTTTTACTATGCCAAGTAGGCACCATAGGGTAGAAGAAAATACCCTGGGCTTTTAGTCAAAAGAACCAAGAATGAGCTGGACTCCACCACCTACCAGCTGTGTCACTGTGATCAAGACAGTCAGCGTCCAGCCTCAGCTGTTACATCATCTGTAATATGAGGGGGTCATACCAAACTCATGGAATTGTGGATGATAATGTATGTGGAAACTGTTCTGTGAACTTTAATGTGGTATTAAAATATAAGAAAGTATTTCCAAACAGAAAGCTGGAACAGATGGTTTCTGCTTTTCTTGATGTTCGGTGCCCAAGTGTAGGGCCAACTGGGCCCCCATCTTGTTTGAGTTTCTATATGTGTTTCCTACGCCTGCAGTAACAAATTAACACAAACTGGGTGGCTAAAGATAAGAGAAATTTATTCTCTCACAGTTCCAGAAGCTAGAAGTCCAAAAACAAGGTGCTAGCAGTGCCATGCTCTCTCAAAAGACTCTAGGGAAGGGTCCTTCCTTGCCTCTTTAAACTTCTGGTAGCTCAGGCATTCTACGCTGGTAGAACACCAACTAATGCTGGTAGTTTGGAGCAACATTACTCCAATCTTTGCCTCCATCTTCACATGGCCCTCTCTCCTCGATGTCTGTGTATCTCCGTCTTCACAAGGTGTCCTCCTTGTGTTTCTGTTTTCTCTTCTTATAAGGACACAGTCAGATTAGGGCCCACCTTAACCGAGTATGACCTCATCTTAACTTGATTACTTCTGCAAAGACCCTATTTTCAAAGGGTACCAGGTACCAGGGAGTAGGACTTCAACATATCACTCAAAGGGACACAAAAAAGAAAATATGCAGATTTGGACTATCTTGGTATCTTGCTAAACAAGAGAGCAATGCCCAGTTTTGAGTTGCGGGAGATAGCTTGGCAAAAAGGCAAAATCAAGAATCCAGGGTATAGGGCCATTGGTAGATGGGATAAATGGGATAAGTTTGATGTTAAGGTTAAAAATTAAGCTGGAGCCATCTGGTGGCCCTAAGGAGGGTTGTCAAGTTGGAAGAAAGGAAAAGAGGGACCAGAGAACAAGCCAGCATTGTTATGGAGAAAGGAAGAGTTGAACTGGTACAACTGGGGTCTGGGGGCAGTTGCCACACACAATGGACACTGCCAAGGCATTCCATTTGTCAGGCAAAGAGTATGTTACCCAATAAGAAGCAAAACGATTCAAGGAAAGTAGGTTTCAAGTTCTGCAGTCCATTAATTGAGCACAGGTGGAAGCCCTAAAGAAATCAGACTGTAAGTCACTCTGAATTGTATGTGTGTTAGATGGTGGCTCAGTCTGGCAGGTAGCCCTGTTCCTAGGCAGACAAAATGGAGAATTTAAAAAAAAAATTTGTCCTTTGTTGGTTTCCTTTTTGGTTTTTGTTTTACTAAAACTTCAGTTTAAACCTTTCATGAATATATGCTTAATTTCACTAAACAGAGATAGTAAGCAATAACCCCAATGTATTAACATTTTCCCTTTCTCAGCTGGGGGAGGGCCTCTAATCCTGGAATTAACTAGGTACATTAAAAAAATATTCAGATGGAGCTTCATGTGATGTCTTCTGAAAGAAATTAATTCAAGGAATGTCAAATTTTATGTAGAAAAGAAAGAACTGGAATATTCTCTTTCCACAAGAAATCATAGTGGCTTTCAGGGATCAATCAGTAGGCAAATCATTATCCTAGTGCTCCTGAAATGAAGCGGGCACTTTGAATCCATAAAGTGGAACTGACAATGTTTCTTTCACCGTATCAAGTACTGCCATGTGAATTTCACTATATATAATTTCACCCACATATGTCATACCAAAGCACATTAGCAGACATTTAGAAGCACCAATACTGTACCAACCTCTGAGATTCAATAAGCTAGTGTAGTTGTATGGCACTGTTATATATAACATAAATAAATATATGTGTTATATATTTACTCACCTATCTCCCACCGTAGACTGAAAGCCCCCTAAAAGTAGGGGCTGTCTTTCATTTCCATATCCCTGGGCCACTGTTTAATCAAAACACAAAGAATGAATTTACCTGGCATACAAATATCTCACATCCCCCTAACTCTAGGAGAGAAAGCTCTCTCGGGGAAGATAACATCCAAATCGCGGTTTGAAGGAAGAATAAAAGGACATTCCAAGCAGAGAAAATGAAATGAGCAAAGGCATGGAAGGAGGAAATCGTGATGTGACGATTAGAAGAATGTAAATTTGATGTTAAGACCAAAAAATTAGCTGGAGACATAGAGTGGCCCCATGCAAGTGATCCCAGACTGTCTTCCAGGCTACAATATCAGTTGGGGTTCCATCTAGAAACAGAAAACACCACAGGTGTTTTAGTCAGGGAGGGATTTAACATAGGTAATTGGGAGTTTATAGGATTTTTGGAGCTGCTGGACTGTACCTCCAGGAACATCTGCTGATCTATATAGAATTAGCCACCAGGAAAGCTTGTATATATGAGGCCCCTGGAGCTATGCCAGAATCAGGAAGCTGGAACTGCCTCTCACACTCGACCGTGATTTCCTCCAAATGCCCAGGAAGCTGATGGTGGTCAGTGGAAAGCTTCTGCAGAAACACCCACCTATCCAGGTCCTTGTCCAAGAAGGGCAGGAAGATAGCACCTTCCAAATATCGCACAAAATCACTCATTGGTAGCACCTAATTCAAACCCAGAGCCCTATCCATAAAGAATTCTCAGAAATGTAGTTTTCAGCTTTTTAACCTCTTCAACTAGAAGGAAGCTGGTGGTTTGAGTGATCGAAACCACAGTATTCAGAAAATCTATTACAGGATTAAAGCGCTGATGATAAAAATGATGGTTTGAGAAATTTTTCCAGGATGAATTAAACAGAGTCTGAAAACAGAGAAACCAACATAAACAAATGAAAAGACTTATTTTACAATGTGAACTAAATATTAAACAGAGATTTTATTGATGACAAAAATCTTTTCTAAAAGAATATCTTTTTTGGAGTGTAGTGTGTGTGTGTGTGTGTGTGTGTGTGTGTGTGTGTGTGTGTTTTAAGGAAATTGTTTTATGACTGATAAGGGCATTTATCAGTAGGGAACAATGAAATGCTGATAAGGAAAAAGCATCCCTCAGCCCAGAAGGACTGCCTACTGTTGTCATCTTACACTGTAGCTCACTGGATCCTGGAGCCATCCACGGGATTTCTTGAATTCATTTGGCACTTCAAATATCAGCTGCAGTTTTAGGTCAAGAGTTGGCTTAAATTTCTATGGGGTTTGTTCAATGTGGTGTCTCGGGTTTGGGTATTGGCGAACTGTCATTGTAATTGTGCATCTAATTTGATGTGACTTCAGTATGTACCTTTCACTAAAATCTCCTGAGCAGCTTTTAGAATCCCTGATTAGTTTAGGAAAAGAAAAAAGTTTCTCCATTAAAAGAAAGAAATAAAAATGACCACATTAGTCACAAGGCTTTCAAGATCTGTAGTTGTCAAAGAACAAAGTTTCCATCACTTCACAGCTACTTTCCAAGTAAGCTCCTCTCCAATGCACCATCGGGAAGTGGGGAAGCATGTATTCAGCCTGGACTGAATCCCTAAGCTGCTCTGTACCAGCTAGTTATTTAACTACTCCAAACCTCAGTTTCATCTTCTGTAAAATGGATATGACACTTATTTTATAAGATGGTTGAGGGGATTAATACGATATATAATTTCTGGCATATAGTACATAGTTTATACTATATACAGTTATAGTTTCAATAAATGTTAATGCATGCTTTCTCTTTCTCTCTCCTTTTCTACTTAACTATATGCTTAAAGAGCATACTGTTTGTCCCCTTGTCCCTAGTACCTACATATATACCTGGCATATAGTAGGTTCTTGATAACTGGTTTTTGGATTAGTTAATGTTAGGATGGACAGGTGGGTTGTTCACAGCAGCCACTCATACCATGAGTCACTGTTGGTTGATTGTCCGGGCTGTACCTGTATCTCTGTAATGCTGGGTAGTGAGCTTATAATGCAGGCTCCAGCCCATGCTAAGCACAGAAGTAACAGTCAAATTTACTCCTGACTAGAACTGAACAGGACCCTCCCCTTACTGCCTCAGGAGGCCTGACTTGCATTTGAGGCCCCAGGAGTAATTGTCCTTTCCAACGGGCTTATTTCACAGTCGATTATGCTGTGGCAGCCCCAGACATCCCATTTTAAACATGTATAACATGTCCTTGAAAAACCCAATTGCTTCAACAAGAAGCAGTCACTCAAAATATTAAATATCACTCCATCTTCAAAGCAACTTATCATATCATCCAGCCTCTCCTCTGGCAAGATCTCCTACTATCAAAAAATAAAAGAAAAAGAAAAAATACTAGGTTTGGAGATGCAATCAGACAATTGCCGAGCCATGGTAGCCATAGTGCTGGACATCATCAAAGAAACATCACCTGGTGAAAGGCTCAGATATAGCCATTTGGCCATGAATATCCAAACTAGTACTTTGTGCCAAATAAACACAGGGCTCCGATTCGCCACAACAGGAAAGAACTTAGATGTGCAGCTCCCATGGTCCTGGTGGGAGTCCCATGACTTACTCTCACCTCCCGGAGCCTCCAAGGGGTTATTTACCTTGGCTGCCTAAGCCACTGCTTGTATCATTAGTGACTGCAGAAAGAAGTGCCAAGTCCACTCCGCTGCTTCCAAGTCACTGTGAACCACAGAGACAGGGTGCTTTGGATAACTCCTGAGAAGCAGGCTGCTAGGTGAGGTTTTCTCTCCTCCCTGAGAAGTGAAATTATGAGAGCCTTTGATCTTATTTTCCTTCTCTGAAGTGAACTTTTTTGCTTGTGGAAAGTGCCAGACTAACAGGCCAGGAAAATGAAGGACTACACTTGCCAATGAGAAAGGTCCAAGAGGAGGAACAACCTTGCTGTCAATGGTCAATTTTGCCTGCTCCCCACCCACCCTTGTCTAGGGAGTTTAGGAGAAAACAGTCCAAAAATCAGGTGGTGTCTTGTCCCTGTTTCAGTCTAATTTGAAAGCTTGGCCATTTCCCCCTCAATTTTCCCGTCTGTTGAGTGGGCAGAGTCACTCAGATTTTTATTCCTCGGAGAGATACTTGAAAACAAAAGTGCTTTCAGGCTTGAAGTACTTCTGAGTTTACCGGAGCACAAGCAGGACAGTAACTCAGTCAGTGAGAACCGGGTTTGCTTCTGGGCTAGGAGGAGTGTACACAAGGGAAACCATTCATCCACTGTGTTCATCAAGTTCCCACTCTGTTCCCCAGACTGTGGTTAGCTCTACATGGAGTAGACAGAGACATAGGAATGGAATCCTGTCCTCAATCAAGGATTGTCTCTGCAGTTTCTTGATTTTTATGAAAATGGAAATATAGATCTAACCAGAAAAATAAAACGAAGCCAATGAATAATTGAGAAGGAAAAAAGTTAAACCAGAACTGACTTAGCATAACTTAAAAACTGTGAAGTATTGTGGAGGTAGCAGTTGCACCAAGTAACTGGCACCCATAGGGATGGGAAAACTAAGGGAACAGATTAGCATCATTAAAACAGAACAAAGACCCAGTAAGGCTGAAACTCAACTCAGACTTTCGAAGAGGGAGTGCTGCGCGGCTAGAGCTGGTGTCTCTGAGGGTACGTGATGGGATTGGTCCTACAAGGGTTTGAAAAATTTCAACATGCTTTCAGCTGCTGGGGTGAAGAAGCATCCCCTGAGTGATACGGACAGGAACCGGAAGGTGAATAAAGCAAGCAGGAAAAAACAGGAAGTAGCAGGTCCCTTCACCCCTCCAGCCTTGCTCACAGTCTCCCTCTAGTGTCTCCTTTTGGCAAAACAACAGAGAGGAGAGAGCAAAGCAGAAATGTGGTTGCAGAGCCCCAGTGCCAGCATGACAAAGAGGAAAAGAGAAGGGTCAGTTTGGAGTGGGGAGACAATTCCTTAATAACTGGCCCTCGGAAATAACCAAGGAGGGAAAGAGATAGGG
>NW_006796798.1:862835-918527 GCF_000442215.2 Lipotes vexillifer | reverse complement strand
GGGAAAGAGATAGGTACCATTTGGGGGGCGGTGCTATAAAGACAGAGGGTAGAGAATAAGACTCAGGAGAAGCAAAAAAGTGGAACAAGAGGTAATTGGTAAAAAATGTAAGCCTTTGGATTTCACAAGCAAAATCTGAAGAGAGAGTAAACATAACACAGAATGTAGGATTAGGGCGAGGCCATTGGGGCGGGGACAGGTGGCAGTGAGACAGATCTTAAAATCAGAGGCATGAACTTTGATTTAAATACAAGTTCCATCAATTATTCAATGTAGGACCCTGGGCAACTTGCTCAAACTCTTTGAGTTTCTTTGTCTACACCTGCAAAGTGGGGATGATAACACTATCTATGTCATAAGGTTATTGTGAAGGGTGAATGAGATAATTTTGCAAAAGAGCTTAATGGAGTGAATGGCATAAACCAAGGTCTCATAGTTTTGTTTTGTTAACATATTTCAAATCTATTTACATTTATTATTCTCTTTAGTGATGCTATGGAAGAAACTGTTATTTGTGTCCCAATATCCACTTTTCTTTCAGTATAGTAATTTTTAGCTGGGCACATGGCTATGCAGAGTATTGAGTTCATCTCTCATGTGTCTTATATCTGTACCCAGTTGACTAAGTTCTGACCAATAGGATAATAAGTCAAGTGGCAGCAATTTCCAGCTAGTGCCTTTAAAAGAACAGGGCACCCTCTCCTCTTCCCTTTCTCCCTTCTGCTGGCTGGAATGTAGATGTCACGGGGAACCATCTTCAGCTTTATGGATAAAGGCAGCACCTTCGGGATGGCAGAGCAACAACATAAAAGGAACCCACATGATAATGTAACACAGCCGTCACAGCAGGTCAGACTTTGTGTAAGAGAGAAATAAACTTCCACTGTGTTAAAGTCACTGTAATTTGGAGTGAACTAGACCTGGTCCCTGTCTTCATGGGGCTTGCATTCTAAAAGGAAAGTGTAGCTGTTATAAAGCTGTATCAGAGAAGATACTTTTAGTTTCAGCAAACAAAATAACCAGAAACTAAAATGTTGTGAAATAAAGGTTTGTTTCTCTCACATAAAAAAGAATTCGAGTGGTTCTGGAGTTCATTCAGTAGCTCAGCAATAACAGGACTCTGTGTCATCTTCTCTGTGATGCTCTTGCACCTGTCCTCATGGTGTAAAGATAGCGGCCACACCACCAACATCATATCCTCACACACAAAAATATGTAAAGCAAGAAAAATGGGGAAAGATGTATTCACTGTTTGTCTTTCTCCTCCATCAGGAGGGAAAGTCTTCGACAAGTGTCCTTATCAGGTTTGGTCTCAGGTTCTGTTGGTCAGGATTGGAACACATGCCAATGCCCTAGCAGCAAGGGAGGCCAGGCAAGCAAGGAACTGATATTTCAGGCTTTATAAGCTTTGGAAGGTGGGCTCCGCAGGAAAGGAAGAAGTAGGGTAGCAGTACTGTTAGGCATCAATCTTTATAGGAATGCTTCTTTGCTTTCTGTAATTTTCATGTGGGCAGGTTACTGCTGAAATTCTTCTCCAAATATGCTTATTTATACCCTACCTTCTTGCTGAGTTGTCCCCTTGTATTGTAGAGGAAATAGAGTAGGGTTAATTACTTAAAAAAAAAATTTCTGTAACTATTTTTTAATTCAATTCTACCATGCATCAGGCTCTGCATTGAATGCTTGATACACATTATATCATTTAATAAAGCATGCTTTCTGAAAATTGCTGGTCATCTGCTTGTTACCTTCCAAAGCACTGCATTTTAGTATGAATAAAAATAAAGCTGGATGATAGAAGGCACTGTGAATCAATTTTCAATATGCTCAAGAATCAACATTGCAGAAAACAGACATCTTATTACCTTGGCCAAACTACATAAAGTGTTGGCTTAGCTTTTAGCTATGGCTTCAAATCAATTCTGATAATGGTGACAGAAAACACAGTGAAAAACTAAAACATATCCGGAATTTTCCTGTCAAACATACCAAACACTCCTTGGGAAATGAGACATTGGTCAAGAATTTAGATTGACTTACCAGGGTCATTCTGGGACTTATCAAAAGGTCTCAAAGTTCTTCTAATTTGCTTAAATATTTGCTGCAGTTTTGCACTCTGCCAGTTACTTGCAATGCATAAATTGCTACACATTCTCCTGAAGATTGTGAGCTTGCCTTTAAATCTGCTGAGTTTAAGGAATTAATGCTTGGAGACTTTATTAAAACTGTCACTCTTACATCCCATCACCCTCAGACAAATGGTCAGATTGCAGATATGGTAGAAGCTACTATACATGCAATGAAGAAACTTGTAGAAAGAATTGTCCAATGAGACTAGACGGATTCCTCATCACGGAGCATGGCTCGAGGGTGGAGCCAGGTCTGTGGTTTAGCCAGCTGTGCAGAATCTCATGCCTTGGCTACATCTAGACTTCTATATGTATAGGCTCAACACAAACATAGCCTAGAATCATTGGTTCTCAAACGCGTGTAGTCATAATAATCACATTAAGGGGCATATTAAAAATATATCTTGTATCTTATCCCAAACTGTGTATTGTGTAGATCTGGGCTAAAGTCAATGAATCTGCATATTTGACATGAGTCCCAGGTGGTTCCTATGCAGGTAGACTAGACCACAGACCATAATTTGAGAAACATGATCTAGATGCTCCTTGGTTGGCATCTACTATTCCAAAGTTGAGTTATACAATTTTTGTATATATATATACATATATATGTATGTATATATCTTTGTAAATAATTATGAAGTTGGCCTAAAGTGGATTCCTTTAAAACTGAAATCACGTAGGCCAATGATTAGACATCAGAAAAATCAACATGGCATTACCATGTTGACCAGCATGAGGTTTGTATATGTGTGTACACACACACACACACACACACACACACACACACACACACACACACACACACACACACACACACACACACACACACACACACACACACACCAGCCCAGTGACTGACAGAATCAGAGCTATTAAGGCATCCGATCTCCATCACTTAGCAAATAAACTATCAAATCTATAAGAAATAGAATGTAAAGAACATGATAATTATTTTAAGACTACCACAAACTGCTATAATCAAGTCATCTGACAGTTTTATATCTATTGGTACAATAAAGATCAACTTGAGGTGTCCTCTTCCAGGATAAACACTTATATTAATGTTAGGGAATAACAGTAAAGATTTGATAGCCAAGAACTTAAGACACCTCAAATCTTACCCTAACAAATATCCTTATCTCCCCATAAGGTTCCCAAGACAGATCTATGCAAAATATAGAAGGAGGACATTTAGAATAAAAGAACCACTTAATTAATAGCAGCGCAAGAGCCTCCTACCATTTTACTCTGTTACGTGGCAGAATTGGAGCAAGTTTGTTTTTGTCTAGAGACTTAAGAAGGGCCTAAGATTCCCTCCCTCTTCCTGCAAATCTAACTTCTGAGGCGATTATACAAAGTCAAGTCTGTGTGGAGGGGAATGGAAGACAGGCGCCAGGATACAGAGAAGAGAGAAAGAGTCAGTGAATGAAGAGTAAATACAGAGGGCAAGCCCTGGCCTGAGTCACCTACCACATCATACGCTGAGAGAGACTGAAAAATAATTAACCATGGTTCTCTAGAATGGCAGGCTCTGCCTAGATCTGCTTATTATATGAAGAGATATCGCAAGGGAGAAGGAACTAAGCCATTCCCACCTGTTAAAAACTGGAAGCCTGGGGGATTCCCTGGTGGCGCAGTGGTTGAGAGTCTGCCTGCCGATGCAGGGGACACGGGTTCGTGCCCCGGTCCGGGAAGATCCCACATGCCGCGGAGCGGCTGGGCCCGTGAGCCATGGCCACTGAGCCTGCGCGTCCGGAACCTGTGCTCCGCAACGGGAGAGGCCACAACAGTGAGAGGCCCCCGTAACGCAAAAAAAAAAAAAAAAACTGGAAGCCTGCCTGTAACAATGGTATGGCCCTAAGGAGCGCTTTCACCTGACCAATCATATTAACAACTGCTTCCTCGCAGCCAGAACAGAGGAATAGGGCAGGGGCAGCGGAAGGGGAGACCAAGTTCATTCCGGCTGTGATTCACTCCATAATTGGTTCTGATGTCAAAATGGAATTGTCAATCTGTTTCTTCACTCCTGCCCACATTTCTAAATCTTAAGCAACTTTTAGGATTCAGTTCAAACACGTTCTTCTGCCTGACACCTAGGCAGGCAATTCTTCCCCTGCGATCACATGGCTTACAGTCATACCATCCGATATTTGCCAGCTCACCTACTGACAGATGGTGAATGACTACACTTATGAGAAAGTAAGCTAACCCTTGTATGAATTCATAGAATAATCAGGAGGGATCTCAGAAATGCAATCATGCCTCATCTCAGCTGGATTCTCTATTCCTCAAACACAGAATTTCTGTTTCAAATATTTTTGTAATCTTTGTATCACCTGTAATGTATAATCCAGAAATCCCCTCATTTACGAACAATTTACAAATTTTCATAGTAGCAAAGATTTTCACTCAGGCAAAAGTAAAGCAATCTGCTGGCCATCAATAGATGGTTGGACACAGTCCCCTGAGATGTGGGGATCAAGTCTTTCATTAATTAATGGCATGTCTGAAGCAGTTATCATGTTATCAACTTATTTTTGATAAAAAATGAAAATGCAAGCATATTTGGAGAAAACGTTTAAGAGGGTTTTAAAAATCAGAGCTGTCAAATAATCACAGTTCTTCTACAAAACTTGACAGAAATATGCTGAGAGATTGCTTTTTGGGTATCCTGGGAGTTCTGAACAAATAAGCTAATGAACAGCCTTTTGAATCTTGACTTGATCATAAGTTAAAGATGATTTTGGATTGGCATGTAGTAAGTGCTCAGTAAATTTATATATGATTTTAATTTCTTTGACTTCAGAACTAAATTTTAACTTTCTCAAAGGCAAGAGTCTTATCAGCTGCTTCTTTTGGATTCCCACAAAAGACGAAGCACAGTGCTAAACAGCATTGCCCACCATAGAAAGAGAACAAATTTTTAAAAATCATCATCCAAATAAGTCCATAGTACATAGTTGTGTGTGAGATTCTACATGCTAACCCATATACTTTCCCTCCAAGAAAGTATCCCAAGAAGAGAAGGGAAGGGAAAGAATATGGAGAAGATTTTCAGACACTGTGTGCTGAAGTGTATGTAAGTTCAGGTCAAACAGCTTGGTTTCTTCAGATGGAGGCACTCATTAAGTATTCAGCTTTGGGTAAGTTGCCTAGTCATTCTGTGCCTCAGTTTACTCTTCTGTGAAATGGAGGTGACAATAATAGCAGGACCTATCTCATACAGACACTCTGAGGCTTAAAAGAATTAGGGGTTGTCAAACTACCACCCACAGCTGAAATCTGGCTCACTACCTGTTTTTTTAATAAATAAAGTTTTATTGGAACACACACACAAAAGAGTTAATGCATGTGAATGCTTAGAGCCTTCCTGCCCTCTAGCCAACACTCAGTGAATGCTAGCCATTGTTTTTGTGGTGTCAGGAGACCTAGATGGTAGTCCTAGCTCTGCTGCTACTGAGCCTTTTGATTCTGTTTCCTTGTCTAAGAAATGGAAATATTTAAACCAGATGACCTCTAGCACTAATTCTAACCCGAGTTTTTCATATTCATATTATTTATTCAGTAAAGAAAATGCATATGGTATTTGAAAGAAAAATATAGACAAAGAAAAAAGAAACCAAGCAGAGTAAATTATTTGAAAGAAAGCATCCTGCCTCCCCCTCTCACACCCAAAATAAAAAGCAGCTAAGAGAAGGAACAGGATACAAGAAGAGATAGTGACACTATAAAAAGAAAGAAGAGGCAATATTTCACTCAGGGCTCTATTGCTTTTATTAACTGGGAGACAAATTCACTCAAAACTTTTAATTCTTCAAATAACAGGCATCATAAACACCATTATCTGTTTGCTTGTGCCTGTAACATTTACTGTAATTCCTCAGATGAAAACCTCAGCTTCTAATATTACAGGACAAGGACGGAGTGAGGAAGGCTTAATGTAATTCAAGATATTCAAAGGTAAAAAGCTTCAAATGAAAATTATCACAATGAGCAAGAATAAAATTATTATAAAACTGTCACATTTCTAATATTTCCTATCACTTCTGACCATAAGCTCTGCAGCTATAAAAGCAATATCTTTTACTCCCCAGTGTGCAGTCGTGATGGTTCGCATTCTTCAAGGCTTATGATGTTAAAAATGCCTTTAATTATGTTCCAGATAGCTATTCGTAAGGCATTCTTAAACCTCTCCAAGGTCAGCATCTTCCTTCTCACTGATTCTCAGATCATCACTCTCTGATTCTAGCTTCACTGACACAATATTCATTTTATCCTGGGGAAAGACACAATTGCTGAATTGGTCACACTGGCATCCGGGACGGGAGCAAGATTGTCCCAGAAGGTGCCTTTGCTGGGCACTTGACGTCTGCATCGGTCTCCTCTGCCATTCTTTAGAGGTCAGCCAAAGAGAAAATTCAGACGGGCACTTAATGCAATTCAAAAGTCTGAGCGCTGCAAACAGCCACCACCTTTTGAGGCCATTTGGAGACCCTGAGTATCAAGCAGATGGTAAGCGGCACAGCCCCTTATAGATTTGTGTTTCTGGCAACACCTTGTAATGGGGAGCAGGAAAGCAATTTTGAGTTGCCCATTGCAGTGCTAAGTGGGCACCTTGAAAATTGAAAACCTAAGTCTACCCATAGTTTATCCTGAATTTAAACAATCTCTGGCTATCCTGCATACAGTAATAGACTTTGCTCCCAAACCATTCATGTAACTGCTCAGACGCTAAAACCCAAAAAAAGAATCAACTTCATGGATGGCTGGCTGTGTTAACAAGTAGCGACTGGGGTATATTTCAGGAGCACTGACTCACCAAGTTCTTGTTAAGGGTATGGTAATTTTGGAAATGTCCTTGTTTTCAGGGATTTTCTTTTCATTTAAACACATACCCACCCTCACAGACCCCATACATCTGTTTCCCCTATGTGAAAGTTCAGAAAGCCTATGAAAAATAAGTAGAAAGGGAATCCAAAGCCCAAAGCCATGCAGAAGAGAGACCAAGTACAGACTGGGATACGGAGTCGCTTCCAGGTGCCAGCCAGGTAATGGGGAATGACTTCATTCTCTTTTAATAATTTTTAATAATAACTTTACTGTGGTTTTTCTGCTTATCGAGAGAAATCTATGCCTGTTATAGAAAATTTGGAAAATACAGAGATGTCATGGAATAAGCTCTACTACTCAGGGACCATCACTGATAAGATTTTGATGTAAATTTTTACCGAGTTCCTTTTATAAGCATAATTGCATTGTCTATTTGTTTTATACCTGTTCATTTCTAACCTCTACCTAATCACAACCTTTAATGACTCTGCTTATTTATTTGTTTATTGTCTGGCACCACTCCCCTGTCCCCAAATGCTCCTTCTGCCCTGGAAAGTATGCTTCCGAAAGGGAAAGTTGTGTCCTATTCTTTCCTTTCACAGAACCTGGGACTTCTTGGGTACCCAATAGATTAGTGAATGCACCAATTCATTGAGATCCTATTGAGCATGTAACTTTAGGTCTCATATTTCTCTCCCAACACTGCAACAGTGTAATAAGCACATCTTGTACATCATTACATAATCCCTCCAATCTCTCCACTTATCCAAGTACTACAGGAGTGGCAGATCCCTGCAGGCCCTGATGCAGGGAGAGAATGCCTCCCACAGACTTTTGCTTCCAGCCTGAAGGCATCCCTCATTCCCCAGACAGGGAGACTCATGGGAACCCTATGCGTAACCTGGAGGTGTGCCCATAAGCCATGCTTGACCAATGACAGCCAGGAGCCAGTGGATAAATCCTCTTTTCATCCCTGAGGAAGATGGTTCTGAGATATATTTCATAAACCTCTCTGAAGATCCTGATGGGTTTGAGTTCATCAGCCATGGACAACATGAAAACACATCCTCATTTTGTTTCTCCCTGTTTCCCTCTCCTGTGTCTGTAAGCCTGTTCCATGGAATCCCATCCTAAAGATCCTACTGGCACAAAGCCTTCATCTCAGATTCTGCTTCATAGGAAATCAGCCTAATAAAAATAGAATTTTTATACATTATTATTAATTATTGAAGACAAATTTAATGGCTGTATAGTAGTCTACTAATATAAATTACTATAGCTAGGTAATAATTTTAATATTTCTGAATGTTTAGGTGGTTCGTTGCTTTTAATCTTACAAATAAAGCTATGTAGAACATCTTTGCATGTAAAGCTTTTTCCTCATTTAGGAAATGGAATCAGTGAGTCAAAGCTAAGAATCTTTTTTTTTTTTCAGTTTTAGATCATATTGGCCAATTTCTTTCTGGAAAAGACTGTACCATTTTATAGTCCCACTAACAGTACATGAACTTGTTCTTTCATTGCAACATTGCCAACACTGGATATTATCTTTACTTGTATTTTTGATAATTTGAGAGTTGCATAGATTTTTTATTCTAATTTGCATTTCTTTTATTTATAGTATTTCCTCTTTTGGAAACTGTCTCTTATGGAAGAGCAATACTTTCCAGAATTTTGTGAAGCTCTGGGTTAGACATACCCTACAGCATAAGCCAAATCCCCCTACAAGATGGCCATTTGGGTAATGAGGTTGGAAAGCAATTCAGAGGGAAGATTTGAGTTGGAATAAGAGGGAACTCTTAAATTGAATAAATATGGTGCCTACTACATGCTGGGTGCATTAGAAAATATTGAAGATCCAAAGATGAAAAGGATAGAAAATGTCATCTTGGAGCTAATAGCCTAGTGATAATGCTGAGGAGGAAACTAAATGTCTGAAATAAAGTCATCCTAGAGGATGGTTTGACTGGAAAGGGCAAAAATTAGTTCAAAATCCTCTCATTTTAGATTAAGACAAATAGATTGTTCGGACTGCATTTAGTTTGGCTATGAAAGAAAGTAAACAATGCTCATGGTTTAGAGCTAGACATACTGGATTAAGCTCAAGTGATATCAAAGAGGGTAGATGGTAATGTGATATTATAATAAGAAAACCTAAGCATAAGAATCAGGCAACCCTGGTTTTAAAACTGAATTCTACCACTTCTAGTTTATGGCCTTGGGCAAGTTAGCTTCTCTGGATCTCTATTTCTTACCTGTGAAATGAAAATTATAATACCTTCCTGACAGAGTTGTTACGTGACTTCAAATAAGATCATGTATGGAATAGCCTAACAAATTCAATGGCACAAAGTAGAAAACCAATAAAAATCATAAAGAAAAAAAGTTAATGCTTTTCTAAAGTCAAAGGCAAAATTCCTCTGAGGATGGGAATTGTATTTTGTTACATAAAATAGATCAGTGTCACATTTCACTGTGAAAAGAGAGACCCGAGACCAGAGTCTGAAAATGAAGGAAAGACTCTAGAAGATAGGAGCTATGAAGAAGGTAAAACGTAGCAACCAAAAAAAAAGTGCTGATTAAAGAGAAACTGTTCCAACAACTTTTTCAAGAATGAAGGATATGAAACATCCACTTAAAAGTTGTTTGTTGCATGGTGACCAAAGTTAATGATACCTGAGGGCTTCCCTGGTGGCGCAGTGGTTGAGAGTCCGCCTGCCAATGCAGGGGACACGGGTTCGAGCCCTGGTCTGGAAGGATCCCACATGCCGCAGAGCAACTGGGCCCATGAGCCACAACTACTGAGCCTGCATGTCTGGAGCCTGTGCTCCGCAACAAGAGGCCGCAATAGTGAGAGACCCGTGCACTGCGATGAAGAGTGGCCCCTGCTCGCCACAACTGGAGAAAGCCCTCGCACAGAAACGAAGACTCAACACAGCCAAAAGTAAATAAATAAATAAATAAAAACTAAAAAAACAAAAATGATACCTGAAATTTGCTAAGAGTGTAATGAAATTTGCTGAGAGTCTTTTGTGTTCTCAACACTCAAACATGTAAAAGGTAACTATGTGAGGTGATAGACATGTTAATTAAAATGATTATGGCATCATTGCACAATGTATATGTATATCAAATAATTACATCATTTACCTTAAATATATGAATATTATCAATTATACCTCAACAGAGCTGGAAAAAAAAGTGACTTTTCTGCTCACCAAAATTGGGTGTTATCATCTTTAATTTTGACAATAAGATTTATGAATTGTTTTTATTTAATAATTGTTTTAAGTTGCATATTTTATTATTAGTGAGGTTGAAGACTTCCCCCACATTGAAATAGTAAAAATATTCTCTTGAAAAAAAAGTTATTTGCTGGGCAATGCTGAGATGTAACCCATCCTTCTATTTCTAGAACTACAACAAAACAAATACTTCCATGATGAATGTGTTAATTTGATTGAGGTAATCTTTTCACAAGGTATACATATATCAAGAATCACATTGTATACTTTAAGTATATTACAATGTTATTTGTCAATTATACCTCAATAAAGTTAGAGAACAAAAACAAAAACCTCCAAAAATCTTTGCTGTACACATAGTCTAGTATCAAGTGTGTTAACTAATACACATATATGGGTTTAAGATTACTAGCAGCTCTTTTCCTTCCACAGTCAGGACCGGTTAGTTGAAAACACGTGTTAGATATAGGAATTACAAAAAATGATGCATACATACCTAAAATATTTTTATCTACTAATTTTTGCATGTGAATCTAATACCTTCTACTCAAGTAAAATTCTCTCAGTTGGCTTCCCAGCCATCTTTCTTGCATAAACCATACCTATAATACAGCATTAATTTCCATTTTGGTTTTGCTAAAGTGGAACAAGAACTTAAAGACACTTGCAAAATAATCTGAGTACAGAATCCTTCTAGAGTTTTCTAAATTTTTCCAAATCTATTACTGTTATTTTTTTTTTTTTTCTTGCGTTATGCGGGCCTCTCACTGTCGTGGCCTCTCCCATTTGCGGAGCACAGGCTCCGGACGCGCAGGCTCAGTGGCCATGGCTCACGGGCCCAGCCGCTCCGCGGCATGTGGGATCTTCCCGAAACAGGGCACGAACCCGCGTCTCCTGCATCGGCAGGCGGACTCTCAAGCACTGCGCCACCAGGGAAGCCCCTATTACTGTTATTTTTCCCAGTTTTAATTTAATGCTGTTTTTAAACAACTCATCTTTATGGAGACTTGCTATTATTATTTCATAATAGACAAAAGTTTTCTTACTCAATTATTTAATCAGTTAGGATAATATTTCTATAAATTAATTACTTATACTAAAACACATATGTAGTAAGGCAGTTTGGTAACAGACATCTCTAATTTTGCTAAGCATACAGCCTGACTGGTAGAGGTGCATGTGCATGAGTGTAGTTCTAGAGGTGGCCTATAATGACTTCTGTTTCTAGCAGTATGGAAAAGTAGATCTTTCTGAACAACCTTCTTGACTGGCCCAGCTAAATTGTTGGATAAAAAATATATATTCAATCTTCTAAAAAGAACTGCTGAGTCGGCGTAAAAGGAAGTCCTTCACAGAGGTCAAAGAAAAAGTAGAAACAGGAACCTTGAAAGATAAAAGATACCAAAATCAAATTATATGTAGAGGTTTCTAGTAAACTCTGGAGTTCCTGAGCTCTGCTTTGATGCTGTAAAAGGTAAGGGGACTGGAGTTAAAATCTAGGATTTGCCCAAGAATGGGACCTGTGAAGACAAACTCCACTAGGCTCAGCTTCCAAGGACTGCTTACTCAAGGTAAAAAGAGACACAAGGAAAATTGCATTTATCAGTTCATTGCATTTATTGATTCTATGCTGAGGCGAGAGAGAAAAAATCTCATTTGAGAATTTGTTACCAATAGGCAATCATTATAGAAGTTTACAATCCAAATCCATGCTACCATTTGAATCATAATTTAAAAAATTACAAACAATTAGAGTGATCCTGTGTTAGTAATGCTACCAAAATATCCTAAACAAACACAAATGTAGTTTGGAGGAATCCAACTACAGCCTTGGCCTCAAGAAATTGTCACAAAGTGCCAAGGAAAATGAGCTGACCACAGCCAAAAATCACAAAACAAAAAATGATAGCCAGAAGAAACAATGAGATAGCAGATCAGAACTGAAAGTCTTCAGTAACTGCAATATCAGATTCAGAGTATAAAAAATACAAATTCAATATGTTTAAAGAAATAAAAGAGAAGCTTGAAAGTAAAACAGAGAAAAGAGACTCTAAAGAGCAACTAAATAGATTTGGAAAGACCTAAATTACACTCCGAGACATGAAAAATGAATTAATTAAAATTAAACATAGAATGGGTAAATTAAACAGCAAATTGGAGACAACAGACAAGAGTGCTAATGAGCTGAAAGACCCAAATAAATTATCTAGAATGCATCCCAGAGAGAAAACTGATTGGAAACATAAAAGGGGGTAAGAGTCATAAAGAATAGAGGGGGGGAAAATGTCCAGCATAAACCTAACTGGTGGTCCAGAAAGAGAAGGTATTAGTCAAAATAGGCTAGTCTATGACATAGCAACAAAGTAAGCCCCAAGTTTTAGTGGCTTAACAAAACTAGTGTATTTCTCACTCACTTAAAGTCCAGTATGAATCAGTCAACTGTTCAGGGAAATATTCTCCCCTGAAGAGCCCCAGAGATACTGTGGATCTTCCATCTCAATGAGTGGTCCCCACAGTTTCTGCCAAAGGAGAAGAGAAAGCTGGAGGGTCAAAGAATAATGAAAAATGATAAGGTGAATGCATAGCATTAGCTCTGCCTCTGTTTGCCCTTTAGTCATGTAACCATTCTATTCTTCCACCCACACATAGAACACACTCAATCCCAACCCAAAGTCCCATCTAGTTACTGCTCTCAGCTCAAAATCCAAAGATTTTGATAATCATATTAGTCTCTTCAAACATGGGCTCTCTTTTCACAAGATCTGTGAATTAAAAAGTCACCATTATGCTCCATCCTATCAAATCAACAATGATGAAAGGGAAAAAATTGCAATAAATATTTCCATTCTGAAAGGAAATGAATGAAAATATAATATAACATAACATAATATAATGTAATATTTCACTAAAATCCACTGGGCAGACATAGTGCATGCTCCTTATTCAAAGGAGATTTTCCTTGATTAAGCCCTAATTTTCCTATTTTAAAATCTTTTTCCATTAGTCTTATGCCTTGTGGTGTCATGCTGTAAATTACTCCTTTTTACTTACTATCATTTGCCACATCTAAAGTGGGCTTTGGGAGTCAATCACTCTTGTGGTCTGCACAGATTTCACAACTGATTTTCTGTTTATGAAAAGTTGGAATCCAAAAGTTGGTTTAAATTGTAAAAGTCATATGTTTTTTAAAAATCCAGGTAATAGTTTCTTTGTCAATATAGGTTTTCTAAAAAATTAAGTTTCTGATCTATCTGCTTTCAGTCAGTTACACATGCCCATAATGATATCAGAAGTACCCTGAGAGACATCATCTTCAGTTATGATTTATTCTTTGTTTTTTTTGTCCCACATACCTCTCTCTCTCAATTTAATGGCAGATATTTTAAGGCTATTTGGAATAATAAGTGAAGTGGTCAAACGTATAACGTGATGTTATCCTGGATCATTTTATCTGTTGATAGGTTTTTTTTTTCCATCTTTTTTGGATTATAATTGCCTTACAATGTTGTGTTAGTTTCTGCTGTACAACAAAGTGAATCAGCTATATGTATACATATATCCTCTCCCTCTTGAACCTCCCTCCCATCCACCCCATCCCACTCCTCTAGGTGGTCACAAAGCACCGAGCTGATCTCCCTGTGTTATGAGGCTGCTTCCCACTAGCTATCTATTTTGTTGAGCCCCTGAAGGCAGGAAAAAGAGAACACATACATGGAATATGTATTTATTCCTGTAAGACTCAATCACTAGACCTTCAATGGTAGAAGGAACCCAATGCAGTCAACTTGCCATCACTTGGCTATTGGTTTATTCAGAGAGTGGTGCTGTATCAGGGTCTCATCATTGATATCTATTATCAATCAATTGATCATTCAGCAGTGGCAACAGCACTATCAGCCTTGATGAGTGTAAGCCCATGTTGTTGAGGCCATTCATGGCCTCCATCTCTGTCACCATGGATATCTCATTCATGTGCCCATCATAAAAGCAATGGGTGGCCAAGGACAGATGCTGGCCAATGACAACCAGCCAAGTCAGCACCTCTTTCATGGACGATGCTCTCTTATGGACATTAGCATCTTATAAAGATCTTCACACTTAGCATCTATTCCAGTGTATTCACCTACATGCCTCTATGCCAGATCACCTTGTCACGAGACTTCTATTTTTTCTTCTTTCAGATGTCTGATCACCTGTTCAGGACATTCACATCTTCCCATGAATCCATACATATTTTATCCTGAGGTGGTCCCTCCTCTGGTCGCACAAAATGATAACCAGATGCACCACTTGTATATCTGCCAAACTTGAGTGGAACCAGCGTCCCTTCCACCCACATTCCACTGGCCATAACTCCATCTCTTTCAACTCTAACTGAAAGACAGCTAGACAAGCTAATATTATTCTATGCCTGAATGTTCAAAGCTTTGCCTCTGCCACAGAGATAATAGAGAATACAGAAAAGGTAATGTTCAAAAATTGAGAATTTTCCAGAACTATTTAAAGACACCAATATTCAGGTCTAGGTATTAGAATAAATCCCAAGAAGATTAAATTAAAAGAAATAGACACCTCAATTATCATCATAATACTGAAGATCACCAAAAAAAGAGAAGATCTTAAAAGACAAATTGCCCACAAAGAAATGGCTATTAGACCAATTTATGACTTTTCAATAACAACAATGAAAGCCAGATAGTAATGGAATAATACTCTCGATGTTATGAGAAAAAAGTTTAACTATTGTTCGAGAAAAAGGGTAAAGACATATTTAGACAGATAATATATGAGAAGCTCAACCCAGCTTCTCCCTAGAGTAAAGTCTATGGGATGTACTTTAAACAGAAGGAAAACAATCACAGAGTATCTGAGATAGAATGATAAGAAAAAAATAGGAAATGTGGGTGAATTTAAATCAACATTGACTGTTCAAAATAACTATAAGAAATTTTAGTTGCTGTGGAAAATAAAGGAGAATTAAAATACATAATATTAAGACTTAAATTGGAAAGAGGGGTGATCAAGGTTAAAGTATTTAAGGTCCTTGAATATCTCGTAGGACAATGAAGTGGTGGTGATTGGTGGTGGTGGTTAAATAAACCTGTTAAAAGTGTTTGAGTAACAAAAAATAATACACTGAGCACATAACATCCAACTATATAAAGGGAAAAAATAAAACAAAGAAAATAAGACTTAGCCAAATAAGTATGTCACAGAAGACAGATATAGACATAGATACATCATATTATTTTACTTACAGATAGATAAAAATAAGAATATATTTTCATGTGTACATATAAAATCATAAAGGAAATTTAGAGAGTAATTTAGAGAAAATTCAAGGCAGTACTTACCATGCGGAGAGTTCAGGAGTGGGGAGAACAGTGAGAGGGTTCCGTGAGGGAGGGGCATAAACGTTTCTATTTTTAAGCTAGAGGGTGGGCACTCAGGTATTTACCTTGTTATTCTCTTTTAAAGGAATCATAAATGTTTTAAATACTCTTTTGCATGTGTGATATATTTCATCAAAAAAATATACTTAAAAAAAACGTGGACTGCTAACTGAGTATTCAAAGTGCCAGGGGTGTTAGTCGGTATGAATTGTCAGCACATATATTTTAGAGAAGGAATGGAGAGTGTCAGTTAAAGCAATAAATCAACCCAGAAAAGCATTAATCCAGCAATTTGATTAAGTAGAGATCAGATAAGAGTGATTTCACTCTGGGTAAATACAACTATTTAAATGTGCTCTCCCAGGGGAGGAGAGAAGAGGAGAGAAAAGCTAGTAGAACTCAGTGCTCTTGGTTTGGTTTCTTGGAGACCGCTCTGGATCTTGGATGTGGATTTAACTGACTGTGATGCTTGTTTCAGTAGGACTCTGTATGCGTTAACTGCACTTGTATTGTGTGCCTACTGAATTGCACTTCTTAATGGGTTGTATCTTTCTATAGTGCATTTTCTCCTCCATGAAAAGCACAGCAATAGGTTACTGTTCAACAAAAAACGATGATAGTTTATAAGGTTTGTGTTTCTTATAAAGTTGCTTGAATAGTGTCTGCTCAGCTCCCTGAAGAAACTGGGATGAAATAATAGTATACATTTTAATAAAATATGCAAGGAGTTTGAACACTAAAACTGCTGTTATCAGTATTACCATTTTCAGTAGAGAAGTTGTATACCTAATTCTCCATACATTGTACTACAAAATTAAAGCATTATATCTAATACAATGTCAAAGACAACATTAAGGCAAAAATTAACTACAGGAATGCACAAAAGTGAAAGAATGGAATTCCAAATGAACAGATTAGAGAGATGGTAGCATTAAGATGTCTTCAGTTTCTAGAATAAATACAGAGAGTTTTCTAATGTAGTGCTCTGAAAAAAAAAATCATTCATGGAAGTTCTACCTATAGTCATTTACATTTTCATAAATGATCTGTAGCATGACTAGTTGTTAAAACGCAATATTGACTTTAGGTAGATAATGAATCAACAACCAAGAAATGCCCAAAAGTGAATTCATCCAAACTGTCATCATTAGCCAAACACTGTTTTGTTAGAAGTACAAAGACAAAACAATCAGGATTCCTGCCTAGTCAGGTGAGTGAAGCAAACAAGTCAAGAGACTCCATGCTCACATAGTGAGTCCCTGGTTTCCTGTTCTCTCTTAGTAGGTGCTTATTGAAATGTTATTTAAATGATGGATATGTGGTATGTTGGGTCAAAGTGCTTTCAGAATACCAAGGAGTTGGTGATGTTTGAGCTGAATCTTTAAGGAAGGACAGGGCATTTCCAAGAAGAGAAATATTCAGCTGGAAGAGATCAATGGAAAGAAAGATTGCTTATTTCCATTTAAAATGTAAGGTAATGCAGGGGTAAATGGACACGTAAGCCCTGAAAAGTTCAGAGGATGAGGGTAGAGATGAGACTGGGAGGTAGAATGGGCCATATGATAAAAGACATCTATTCCAAACTAAAGAGCTTGTAGTTGCTCCTACAGAAAATGAGTACTCAGAGGTTTTTCTGTAGGGGAGTATGTATGCAGGCTTGTTTCTATAAAGAGGAGATCTCCTGTAGCATAACAGTTGCTGGATTGGGAGAGGAATGCCATGTCTTAGGCCCTGTGTTAGTGGCCACACAAAGATAAAGAAGATGCTGTCACTGCCTTCCAGGTGGTGGACACCTAGTGAGGGAGGCAGGTAAAATCAGGAGACAGATAATAGCAAAGGCTAAGTGCTGTGATGAATTTATACACAGTGGTGCTTTGGAAATACACAGGAGGACTACCTACCTCATGGTGGAGAAGTCAGGGATGGCTTCTAGGAGGAAGTGTCAGCTGAACTGAGCCTAGAAAATCAGGCCATAAAGGCACATATGCTGTACTTTAATCACTGCTCAAGTCACACCATAAGGTTAAGAGATCATAACTGATTCTTATCCAATCACATGTGTTTTGGGGAACATGGCAGGGTATAAATATAAAAGCAATTAATTTAATAAATCAATAAAATAATAAGAGCAGTATTTAATCTTATTAAGCACAAAGAATGTTTTGTTGATCAACCATGCACAGAGAGTGTTTGTCAAAGGCTAGGCACCAGAAAAGCTTCAGGGGAATTTTCAGAAGTACCAGAACTATGACCAATGGGATTCTCACAATGGGAAAGGACTTAGAATAGGTCATATTCCACTATGTCCCTTTGAATACTGAGGTTCCATTTCTGCCACCATTAAGAAGCTTACAACCTAATAGATGAAGCAGATTTTTTTCATGCCAGAAAAAATAAAGGTATAAAACAAGGCTTATAAAAATGTAAGAATGAGTGGTATGATACAAACAGAAACTTCCATGGGGATTATGAGAGATAAACTGAGAAATTCCAGACAGAGGGAATACTCTGAAAAGAGTGCCTAGGAATAAGCAAAAACATGGCATTGTCTTTTTCCTTCCTTCCTAACTTCCCTTCCTCCTGCCCTTTCTTCTGCCCTCCCTCCCTCTATTTCCTCTTTTCTTTCTTTCCTTCTTCCATAGATATTTATTGAACCTAAAATTATTTTTAAAATCAAAAACGTATTCCCTTACTGCAGATTGCTTACAGTTCAGTGAAGGGACACCAAGAAAAGAGAACATAACTGGCCCTCCTTCCCCTCCTAAATCTAATTCCATCTTCTGGAGTCAGAAATAGGGAGTTGATCAGGGAATACATCTCAAAAGAGGTGATGCCCGAACTAAATCACAAAGGAGCCCAGAAGGTAGGCAAGGCAGAAAAATAGCTCACGCCAAAGCAAAATACGGAGCGTGGCATATTCAAGGAAATACAAGGATTTAAACATAGCTGAAACTTGGGATGTGCTGGAGAGGGATGAGGGGTAGAATCTGAGGAGCAGTGCGGTGATGACTCACAGGACAGGAGACTGACCCAGCCGGTGGTTGAGGAACAGCAGGAGATAAAGTTGAATAGGTCAAATAAGGTCCTGCCAGCTAGAGGAGAGCAGATGGACGTCGCATAAAAATGGTTTCTAATCGTTCTGCAGAACTGTGTTTGTTAAGCAGTTTTGCACACTTGAAAGCAATCTGGGTACATTTAGGCCTTACAACTATAGTTTGTGTTACCTGTAATTACTATTAATTAAGGCAGAGACTGGTGTATATGAAAGGAGTGTGGAAATCTGCAGGGTTCATTTTTGTATTTGTCAACTTTTATTTGAAAACAGCAGGTGAAATCCTGATTTGAGCAACATTTAGCCTCAAACTATCATGCAGATTGTTTTGGTATCTATATAATTGCAAAGTACTGATTTGGTCAAAGCTCCTGAACACTTTTTGTTGCTAATTTTGGCAATAAACCTGTTAATTAGTTAATTGTAAAACGTTAGTGAATCAAGCAAAAAGAATCCATCTGTTTATAAAATTTCATGTCTTCTGGGCATAATATTTAAAAACAAGAGCTGGGTTGCACTGTATTGCCTACTAACTACAGACATTGTCTGTGAAATATTTGTATAGTCCCCACTTAGGGCTAAGAGGTGATATTTTAACGCAACCATTTGCCGTATTTGAAGGTAATTTTTAGGTACATGGTGCTGCATACAATTTGTTTCAGGGACTGGTGGAAACTGAAAAATTGGTGAGAGATATATGACTTTTTCCTCTATATCCCAAGCTGAACGTAGAAATAATTAGCCAGGCAGGAAAAAAATCAGAAGGGCGTTTCACACAGAGACACACAGTAATAAAAGCAAGGAGAAAAACAGAAAGAAAAAAAAAAAAAACAGAGGACGGCAAAAATTCCTAAAGAAAGAAAACTTGTAGTGCACCTAGGAGAAGGGCCAGAAAGAACACTGGTGAGCTAGGCAGGGACCAGACTGTAAAAAAATGTGTTTCCATAAAGAGGGATTTCTCTGCAACTGTACCATCAAGTTATGGGAATACATTGAAAATCCTCCATTTGAAGAGTCTAATGAAATATTTGTTTTTAGGAAACGTTGACAATCATCCCCTTGGAAAACTGGGGAGATTCCTAAGGTCCTCCTTTGCCCAGCTCCCAGGGGGAAGTGTAGTGAGAAGCCCAGGAAAACCCAGGCATCCAAGAATGAAGTAGGGAAAATGCCACCAGACTGGGAGCCAGAGACGCGGGTTCTAACCCTAGCAGCATACAGACCGGCGAGTGAGCAAAGTCATGTCATTTGGCTCCCTGGGTCTCTTCTTTTCTTGGTAAATGGGAAAGTTGCTTTGGGACACACTTTGTCTGGGTTTAGGAGGATGGGTTTACATAGTTCTATTCACAGTCACTTTCATGTATAGCTAAGTTATTGATAGCCACAGGGATGTAGGGATGGCTTTAAGGAACTTCTACCACCGGGAATTGGAGTTAACCTGCCTCCTGACATAAAGATGCAGGGAAAGGGGTCAAATCACAATATGAACTCAGGCTCCCATAACTGGAATTATGTAGGTTTGGAGGAAGAAACAAAGTTTGAAATATAAGACACCAGGAGCTAGTCCATTGTCCAAAATCATAAACAGAGGATGTAGATTTGATGGACACCTAATCATAATGGAAGTTACTGCTTTGGTTACCATCTGAATTTTTAGTTACAATTTACCTTTTGATATCAGAATGATTTCTATTGATTTTTTATTGCTGATCATCATAGATTTTGTTTTGTATCCCATTTATTGTCTGAAGTTTCTTTTGAATCTTTAATAGATAAATTTAAAGATAACAAAGGAAGGTACCCTTCAGATATATCAACATCCAAACCACTTGTTTTGTTTCTTTAAACATACAGAACATCTTAAATCTCTTTGTAAAATGCGATGAAAATGAAATACAGATTAGGCCTCTGGAGAGGAGCATCAGAGGATCTAAAACTCCCAAACATTTCACGTCTCATGTATGCTTTCCCTTTCTGTGGACTTTATTCTGTCTTGATGCAACTATTCATTTCAACACTAAGGGAGACCCACCCACTAATAACTCCCATGCTCATATTTCTTCCTCCACCATAGATTACCTAGTCGTAAGTCAAAATTCCATTTATTGTATTATTTTAAGGCCTATTTTGCTTTGCTATTCCACTTGGGGGTCCCAGTGAGCATCTGTTGTTAACAACTCTGATTTGCTCATGAAGTCTTCACTTAAATATTCAGCAAAGCTGATGAAGAGAATGTACCATGAAATGATGATGTAGAGCCAAATTAGTGGAGTCACTTATGTCAGACACAGAATGGAGATGGTCAGTGCAGGCGCATAATGGAACCTTAACCTAACCACACAGGAACTTACAACTCTTCTCAGAAATCAGCAGAGCAAGTCAGCCACTCCCCAAATGCCATGTGTGTTCATGCTATCTCCGGACTTCCTTGTTCTCCCAACTCAAGAGTCCCTAATCCAATAGGGAAGAAGACCTCTAGGCAACCAATAATCTGAAAAAAAGCCCCAAAACTAAATGACTTCTACGTTTACCGCATAAAAATCCCCTAGTCTGTGAGCAACTTGGAACTCATTGCTCCCAACGTCTTGAGTTTCCTGGCTGGCTGATGGAAAGCTTTGCAATAAACTCATCTTTTTCCTTTGTTTTATTCAGTGTGCAGAGCTTGGTTTTTGACACGTAGAAAGAACCCTGAGTTGGGAGCCAGAAAACCTAGTCTCCAGTCTAGTCTTAAGAGCTGTGTGGCCTTTAATAATTCATTTAATTTCCTTTAGCGCCAGTGTCCTCAACTATAAAAACAGAAAGTTGGACCAGGTATCATTTTAGATTCCTTCCAGTTAAAACATTCTGGAATTTGATTTCCCAGGCTAATTTGGGGGGCATCCATTTGCTTCCAGCCCTGGTAAACAGAGGCCAGTGCTGTTACAACCTGACAGCTGGAGAGACAGATGAGGAATAAAAGTTTCCCTACGTGTTCCTGTTCCTCCTTTTTTGTAAATAAATGAAAAGACTTCATTTTCCAGAGCAAATCCTGAGTCGCAAATGCCATTTTTTTCTTCATGGGGAAGTGAAAAAAATTAGCATTTAAAAATATGCAAGCAAGTAACATTTCGTTTGTTTCTCTAATGTCTGATTTAAAGATAAAGATCTTTTTTCAGCACTAAAAGCAAAACCACCTAATTCATCTGGCTTAGAGGATCGTTTACATATCCAATGGAACATTTATTTTATCTGACCAGAACTGAAGATGATGCAACATTCTTGGCTGAGATTAAAAATATATAAGGGTGGAATATTGATGGCAATACGCAGGATAGAGAAGAACAGCCCAGATGATGTACTGTGGATGATAAGAATGAAATGGTTCTTAGCTAAAGTGAAATGATAACCTCAAAAGATATAGATTAATGACAGTAGTTTCTAAGATTGAAAAAGGAGAGGCAAGGATAAAAGAGGAATAAATTTAAGCATTTCAACAAAGGATGGAGAAATTTAAAGGATAATGTTAATTGAATTATGTGTTGTAACCAGATAATACTCTATTATACAAAGATGAAAGCCACAGTCGTATCAAATCATCTAGTGGAAAGACATCAACTGAATCTGCAAGGGTTATTTTTAAAGTGGCAGATTCTAATATGAATCCAAATTTCTGGGGTACAAGTTTAGTTTAAGCTTCTCAATTTATAATGGTGATAAGCTTAGTTTGATTGCTCAGGAACATATTTGGCAGATGTATGGCAACTTCAGGATGACTGAATGCATTGTTACTTTTCGTCCAGAATTCATTGATTCATTTTATATACATTTATTGAGTTCTTCTATCTGTCCATAATCCCAAATGACTCAAAATGCACTGTTTTTCAATCTTCGTTCATTCAACAAACCTCTCCTAAGTATCGTCTGTGTGAAAAGCATTGTGGTAAAGTTCAGAGGTTAGAATAAATTAATGTGTTTTTTGAGGACAAGAGCTATATTACCTTTACCTTTCCATGCCTGCCAAGAGGGCCTGGCCTGATATAAGTAGTTGATAAATGTTAAATTGAACTAAACCTTTTAGGGAAGCAGATATACATAAAACTATAAGCTAAGAGAACCAAATATTATCTTACAATGTATAGAATCATGAACTAAAAAGTTGGAGGAATATACGGAAGCAACCTAAGTGTCCATCAACAGATGAATGGATAAAGAAGCTGTGGTATATATATTCAATGGAATAATACTCAGCTACAAAAAAAAAGAATGAAATTTTGCCACTTGCAGCAACATGGATAGACTTGGAGAGCATTATGCTAAGTGACATAAGTCAGACAGATGAAGACTAACATTGTGTGATATCACTAGTGTGTAGAATCTAAAAAATACAACAAAATAGTAAATATAAAAAAAAAAGCAGACTCATAGATATAGAGAACAAGCTAGTGGTTGCCAGTGGGGAGAGGGAAGCGGGGAGGAGCTATGTGAGGGTTGGGGATCAAGAAGTACAAACTATTAGGTATAAAATAAACTATAAGGATATATCGTACAATTTTCATTTATAATAGCCAATACTTTATAAGAACTATAAATTGAATATAACCTATAAAGATTGTGAATCACTATATTGCATTCCTGTAACTTACGTAACATTGTGTATCAACTATACTTCAATAAAAAATAAAGAAAAAATAAAAATTAAACATTAAATTAAAAAATTGGAAGACATCAAATATGTCATTGAATCTTATGGAACAAATCTAGGTTTGTTCCATGGAATAAAAGTATTAGGTGTTATTAAAATTAAAGGGGGTGGGAGATTCCTTGGTCAAATAATTTCAAAGGAAACAGAATCAAACAAGTTTCTTTACTTCCCAGAGACCCTGATGAGCTAAAATTTTGTATTTCTCTCAAAATCAGATAGAGCACATAGCATTTCCAACCTTATTCATCCAGGGGCTTTTTTATTGTGAAACTAATGTCTGACTTTGGTAAGGGCTCAACTGGTCCATTTTCCTTGCTTTACCCCCCAACCTCACCACTCTTAAACCAGTGAGAGACAACTTTGTAACTCTGCCTAAACAATTCAATAAGTGATTCATCCAATTTTTTGAGCAAACATTCTGTTATTGGTTAGCCTTAATCGTTGGAAATCTTTAGAATTTTGAGCTGAAATCTACCTCACAGTATACTAGACCACATGTTAGCAAACAATGGTTGGAAGGAAAAATCTGCCCTGTGGCCTATTTTTGTATGGTCCTCAAACTAAGAATATTTTTAAATTTTTTTAAAGACTAAAAAGAAGAATATGCAGTAGTGATCATATATGGCCCACCCAACCTAAAATATTTACAATCTTGACTTTTACAAAAGAGTCTACAGACCTGTGCTCTAAAAATAATTGTCTCCAGAATTTTTGATCATGCCCTCTGTGGCAAGCAGTCTCTAAGGTAGTTTCCAAAAATCCCTACCTCCTTGTATTTAAGTCCTTGTATAATCCCCTCCCCTTGAGAATAAGCTAGATTTAGCAACTCACTTCTATTCTATTCTATTCTATTCTATTCTGTTCTATTGAACAGACTTGTTTCTATTCTATTTCACTGAATAGAATATGGCAAAATTGATGGAATGCCACTTTTAAGATTAAGTTGTAATAGACTTTGGCTTCTGACTTGGATACTCTCTCTCCCTCTCTCATTCAACTGCTCTAAGGAAAGCCAGCTGCCATATTGCTTAGCTACTTTATAAAAAGGCAAGGAAAGTAGAAAGGTCTCCAGTTAACAGCGAGCGAAGGACTAAGGCCTTCAGGCCAAAGGTCTGAAAGGGACTGAATTTTACCAATAATCAGGTGAGTGAACTTAAAACAATCTCCTCTAGTTCAGCCTTCACATGTGAAAACAGCCCTGGTCAACAGCTCTATTTCAAATTCATAAAGAGACCTTGAGCTAGAGGCAGCCAGCTAAATTACATCCAGATTCCTGACCCATAAAAACTGAGATAATAAATGTTTGCTGTTTTAAGATGTTATGTTCTGGGATGATTGTTATCCAGCAATAGATAACTAACATATACTCCCATTAGTAAAAATTTTCAGGGCATGTAGTCCCAATATATGTATATTTACCTATGAATTATAAACATCTCCTACTGCAATTTTTTACTTTAAATACTAGTAAGGCTTACATTTTTTCTTAATTTTTAGATAAAAATAAATATAGAAGGAAGTTTTAATAACTCGTTAGGGGTATGGACCCTGTTGGATTGGTTTATCCATCCCTTGATATGCTCACTTTTCATGCCTACTTTGCAGAACACTGCGTAAAGTAACATAATAACACAAACACTCCCCAAAATTATAGACATAGAATTTTATTTGATCACTTTATCCTTTCAGTAGAATCAGTTCATTCTGTCTAAAATATTTTATTTGTTCAGAAATGTTAGCTCTTCGTTCATGTTAATCAATGGACAACTCATCACAGATGTCACCTTGGAAACCTGTACTTCAGTTTGTAGGAAATTTTCAGACGTCTAAGGGAGTTTGTTCTGTCTTAAGGGTTACTTGGCCACTGAAGAGGAATGTTAACAGCTGTGGGAGAAGCAATTAGTGTCCATTCTATCCTGATTCACAATTCTGTAAAATGCCTGGTAGCATTTTCTATGGTTTTACAAAATGGCGACCTTCTGTTTCAGAGTGCTGGGTAGACTGAGTTCTGTATACAGTTATCATCATGTGGATGCCCCATGTAGCTTCCAATTAGGAAACCAACGCTAATTTCACGCCCCAACCAGATTGAAATATAAAAGAGACAGATAAGACCTTCATAGTGAGGTAGGAACAGAGATTTCAGGCAAGCAGAATTCATGAATATTAACTTTTAGGAGCATTCAATTAAAAATGCAAAGGCAGAGTTCTCTGAAAAACTGGAAGGCTCTGGATGAAAGGAGAGAGATTAGTGAGAACCCTGTGATGAATGTACTGTTTTCATACAATGCCCTAATCAGGAGATGAGTGGTAGTTGTTATGAAGCAGCGAGTTGGGAACAATGCCTTTCCCAGGGAAGTAGTCACTACAAAACAGGGCTGCAGTAGGATACTGACTTGTACACATGAAAGAGAATAATTACTTTAAGACGTTGTGTTTGACATCTGGTGAGCTTCCTTGGTCCCAAACCAAAAATACTAGAAACTGGAAAGTAGTGGGTTATTTTTCCCTTGGCTTCCAAACTTCTTATTTTTCTCGCTACACGTTTCATATTATCCCAATTATCTAAGTTGGTGCATTAATATAGAAATACTATGATCTTCCATTTTCCCTAATTAAGACTATTAGGAAGACATTTTATGCCCTTATTTTTTAAATGAAACTCAATCTAAAGTCACTGTATCAGATCTTATTAGCTGCTACATTATAACATACAATATTTCATTGGGGGCAAAATGCCTAAATCAAAAATTAGATCCAAACTTCAAGAATGCAAACTATGATAGTAACATAGTCATGGTCTTTTGCATATATTTTATCCCGTATAAAATAAAACTTCCCTTGTGTCAAGTTTTAATCAAGCATGTCCCCAGGAAAAACTGTGACATGGGAGACCTGGGAAGACATTTTACCATTCCATCTTTTCAATAATAGGGTGTCCAAATTAAAAGTCCCATGTACTTTACGGAGGATGTGAGAGGTGAATAAAGAGTTGACCCACACTAGGTCATATTTTAAAAGAGCAAAATAGGAAACTTTCATTCAATTATTTCAGGAAGTATACTTAAGTGTTAACTGCATTGTGAGCATGAAATTAATCACAATGGGATGTGGTAACATACTGGAGAAGATGTCTCCACTGCTCAGCATATAGTAGTTGCTCAATACAATATTTTTTAAATAAATGTATAAAGTCATTATTCTTTTCCCTAAAGAAACATGCAATCTAGGTGAGATTAATAGACATTCTCTCATCTAATGTTCACCATACTTCTGTAAGGAAGGAAATATTTTTAAGCTAATTTTGTACTTGGGGAAACAGGGGTTCTGAAAAGCTAATTTGTCCAACCAAGTTCAGAGAGCTAGAAAGTGTGGAGTAAGGAATTCAACCCTGTCTGTCTCTGGAGTCCAGACTGTTAACTTGGACTTGCATCTTTCAGCCCCTGATGTTTCACTCTCATGAGAACTAAGAAGTGCCCTCAATGATCTCCTGCTAGTAGTCCTTCAGTCCTGGCCTCTTTTTAGTATGATTTCTTCCCTTCGCTATTATTCTCCTTTAGAAATGTTATAGTAAGACTATTCAGCCTCCTACAGGAAATCTTCCACCCATAATTATTAAAACACAAGTAAACGTGTACCCCCAACGCTTGAGGGAAAAACCATATTTCAAGTAAAACCTTCAGGACTGCCTGGCAAGCTGCTTTGCATGTGCCCAGGGCTCAGAACAACCACCACTAGGACAACTGATACTCAGGGATGCTTTCTTTGTCATTGCTGGACAGGAAAGACCTTTCTCAATGATTTTCTGTCACCACTTGAAAGTGATAAGTTCTATGAACAGTTTAACGGCCATAAAAAGGATTTCTGGATACCCCATGGAGGGGATTCTCAATTTTGCTGTGCTCCCAGTACATCTCATAGGTATGCTTTGAGGACACGTTGATGTTCAAATTTTCACCAGGGATCAGAGTCATCTATTTCTCCTGGAACAGCTCGTACTGGTAGAGCTCAGCTGAGACTACAGATAAAGAATCTTAGGAAGCTGACAATCAATATAATACAGGGCCTCAGTTTTAGCTTATGGGGACAGAAAGCTTTTTCGTTTAAGGTCTAAATTTTTTAAGCCTTAATAAATTTTAATAATAGGAACTGTACAGTGGGGAAATACACCAGAAAATAAAAATGACATGTAGCGTTCCTCAACTAATAGGAATGAGTTGCTTCATGCAGCCAAGATATCGTGTTGCCTGTTTTCTGGCTTTTTTGTGTGTTTGTTTCTTTTTTTACAGCATTAAATCCTTAAACTATAGCATTCTTTGCTGACACTCTACTACTCTTAAAGTAGGTATAGCCCCTCTTGGCCAAAAGGCTTCATCCATCCACCCAGAACTGGAACCAACTGAGAAAAATGGCAGCTCCGATTCCCCCCAAAAATGACAGAGTGCCAAAACACCATAGAATTGTTCTCACCCAATTTTTCTGTAAAGTCTGATTTGTGGCCTATCAATAGTCTGCACTGCATTCTTCATGTCATCAAGATTATTGGAGGTCAGAGATTTTGGTCTCTCCTCCCTCTGGGAAGCCTTCTCCAATCTTTGGGCATCTGTTCATCGGACACACTAGCTAGAGATGGACGATCATGATGAGATCTGAGAAAAAGTTTTAAATCTCAGAGGTTTTTTTTCAGTTTACAAAATGCTTTCAGATATATAATTTGATTTGTAACAACCTTGTTATAAGAACATGCATTCTATAATGAGGGAAGAAACTTAGAGCAGTTCAATGGCAAGACTAAGATGATCAAGGCATTTAAACAGTAGCACTGGAAGCTCTACTTGCATCTTCTGATTCTCAGGCCAGTGCTCTTGCCACCTGCCTTGCCACCGTTAATGTTAGTTGACTCACTGGAATATACTAAGGCCTCTCAAAGTGGTCAGCATCTGGCAACTCTTGAGAAATGCAAATTCTCAGGGCTTTCTCTAGACGTGCTGAATCAGAAATTCAGGGATGGATCCAGCAATCCATGTTTTAACAAGACCTGTAGGTGATACTAATGCTCACTCATGTTTGAGAACCACTGGCATTTGCTAAACATTGTAGCCCACATATTACTATGTAGCCCACATATTACTATGATTGCCGTATAATTTCCCATCAAACTTCTTAAGGATCAAGCAATATGCTCGTACTTACAGTAATCAGAAAGCCACCCCAGGAAATAGTCCCTATATCAATAGTTTTTATATTAAGCCTCCAGAAAACCTCAAAGCCACGAGGAGAAGAATGTCTAAAGCTTATCCACACAATGCAGGTGACATGGCCATTATTTGTAGCTTCCCTTCCCCTTATTCCCTACCATTTGGAGATAAAGAAAATTATTTTTATCTCTTGAAGTCAAGATCGTCCAACTATTCAATTTTGTCAAAGTCAAAATATATTTAACCTAGCTATGCAAATTATTTTTCAAGGGTCTTCAATTCTTTCTCATGTTTTTATCCAATTCATAGGCAGTCAGAAAGAGTGATTACTTCTCCCCACTGCAGGGGCACTATAAACATAAACTCTTTCAAGGGCTTTATTCCACTGTAGTTTGAAATGTGCATGCCTTGGATTTCATCAAGAAAAAAGAAGGGAGGTTAGGCCCCCCCTGTCACCTGCTCCATAGGACTCTGTGCTTCTCCTTTACAGCCCTCATCACACTTATAATTACTTGTTCAATGTCACTGTCTAATTACTTGTTCCCCACATGTTCTCAATTAAGACTTTTAGAAGCCCTAAGCCCTGACAGGATAATGGTGTCTACTACAACACCATATGGATTTTGAAATTAAGAAAAAAAAAATCAAAACTTTCAAATAAGTTTAAGATGTCCAGCAAGGTTTTATTTCCCATCATGACTGCTTTGATGCTTTGCTCCAAATATCATATACCAAGCTTAGTTTTTAAAAGAGTGCCGGAAGGCAGCTCCTTGGCTGGTGCTCTAAGCATGTGTTGGTCTTCCTTTGGAAAATCTCACACCATTTCCACATAAATTGTAAGTTTCATGAGGACCAAAGCTGTATCTGTCTTGGTCACAATGTAGTCTTACAATGCCTGAGGTAAGATAGGTTCTTAATAAATATCTGATGAAAGGATATGAGAATGAGTGAGTGAGCAAGTGAATGAGTGAGTAGGACACAGCAGTAGGAAGAGAATGAGGTAGAAAAAATAAAGTGACAGGGAGAAAAGGAGGAGGAAAGGAAAAGAGGGGGGGTAAGGAGGCAGAAGAGAGAGAAGGAAGGCAGAAGAGAGGAAGGAAATAAAACCAGTTGGTTACTATCTTAATTCTGCTATAGTTTACAGAAATGGTGTACCGGTACTAGACACTGTAGTCCATTGTTAGAGCTCGAAGAATTATCTGGTTCACTATTGCTTAATTCCAGAATAAATGTTGCCCTCATCCTTTTATAGAATTATGAACTGGGTATTTACTTGCACGGCACAATTTTCAAATACGTGACAGCCCGTTGCTCACACTGTCTTTGTCATGGAATTAAATTTGCAGCTGCCGTCCAATCAGTGAGGAGGGCCCACCGTGCAGATAGTGCTGTGATACGTGAAGTTAGCTATTCAGCTGTTACAGTCCTTGGCACTTTTGATTTCTATCACCCTGGAAAATGAACAGCATTTGTGCTGACAGCTTCTTTTTTCCCCCAATTCATCCCTTACTAATGAAGCTATTCCAAACCGAGGTGTGCATTTAAATAAATTTTACAAGCCATATCAAAACAGCAATGTTAACAGTACTTGTTAACCCCTTGCAAATTACAGGGAACTTACACATGCAAAACATTTAGCCAAAATGGGGCTTTTAGATGACATCAATCTTATAAGGTTTAAACACACAGCAATGATATTCAGACCTTGTTTTTCTCCTTTTTCTTGATAAGAACAAAAGTATGCTTTGGCACAGCATTCAAACTCATCAGATAAGCACCCAAGAATGGTTGTATTCCACAGTCTAAAGTTTAGTAGGGAATGCCCATATGCTGTATAAATAAGCTCCTATATCTTTAGGTCCCCAGGTCCTAATGTGACAAGGATATTATTATCCACTAGTCAAAAAGCCTTTTATAGAGATAGTTTCCCCCTTAGCCCTGTTATTTTAATTTGTGCACAGATTTTAGCACAGGCAATTTCCCCATGCAAGGGCTTTTCACTAATAGAACTATACTATCTTAGCTCAGGATGGCCTTTGGTTTTTAGTCCACTGGGTTCAAAAGATTATTTCCTTGTGCTGGAAAGTTTTCCACACCACCCAGGAGCCCACCATTATCTGCATGAAACACCCCAACCTGCTACATCCTCCAAGAGGCTACACAGCTGGGCCCAGCATGAAAATGACAAGCATTAGAAAATTTCAAGAGTTTATTTTCCTCTGGCTGGGCATCTTGGCTTCTGGACTCCCATCAATGTCATCACAATGCATGCCTTTCAATAAAAAGTGATCTTAACAGGATTAAAGGTAATTTAGAGTCAATAAGAAGTTTGCCATTGGGCAGAATTATAATAGACAGTGTGATCAGAAGTAAGAGAATCTGGAAGGTTTTCAGAGCCCATTCTACTGTAAAAATGAAACACAGAGAAGAGAAAAAAAAATTATTCTCAGCCAAACCCTTTCACTAGTTCCATCTTGCACACAAATCAATTCACAGTCTATTAAAATAGTAAGAACCGTGTATTGTCACTTACAAGGAGGAAAAGAAGAGAGAGAGAAAAAAACAAGTGTGATTTCTATACCAGTCTTCTTTGTTGCTATGCAAGTGGCAAATCAAATGTTTTCGGTTCTGCCTAATGTGTGACCTGAACCCACAAGAGGCCCCTGGAGCCCAACGCAGAATTATATTTGAAGCAGGACAGTTCCCAAATCATCACGCAGCAGCCAGCAGCTTTAGGAAGGCAATTCACTCTTCTGGAAGGCAGCCCTCCATCCCCTGGGCAGGATGGACCTGGTAAAGTAATGGAGGAATTGAGCACTGGATTGGAACTCTAGCCCAGGGAAGGATAACCCTCCTCTGCCAGAAGGATGAGCTTTTGCTTTTTTGGAGCTGCCAATGGATGCGCTTCACTGAATCACTGCTCTAGTACACATGGAAGGGATAAGGAAGCAAAGTAGGCATGTAGCAAGAGGTGACTGCCTGAAATTATTTCCCTAACTTTTGAGTCTTTGCACTAATATTAATAGAAAAAAATAATAATAGCTACCACTTAATGGACATTGTAATTGCCACTTAGTGGAGGGTGTCCTAAGTTACCTTATGTGTACCACCTCATTTAAATTCTCACTACAGTCCTATAAAGTAGGTAGTTTTATTTTAATTCTCACTTTACAGATGAGGGAAAGAAAAATCAGAGGTCAGATTTAGTCACTTGAGGGCGTGTGTTCCATAAACGCTGGGGCTGTGATCAAACCCTGGGTTAGCTGGTGTTATCCATGCACTTAACACGTCTGCTCAACTGGCAACTGGAAATGCAGCAGTTTTATCGTGGGAATAATTTTGGTTTGGTCAGTGCCATTGCTGGGAAAAGTAACTAATTTATTAAAAGAGATTCAAAAACAAAACAGCCTGCATGAGTGCAGAAACAAAGAAGATAATGTTTGGTATAAACAATGGAAGTCTTAGGAAAGAAAGAAGCTACACATCTACTACTTTGTGAAATGACTGGCCGTGAAATAGGGAAAATCAACTAAAGCTTCAGAGACACAGAAGGTCTTATACTGAAATGTTGTGGTTTGGCTAAATCGTGTGTCATTGAAAATAACTGGGAGCCAAAAGCCCCGGTGCCAGGCTTGATTCTGCCACAACTTTATCATTAAAAATATAAAGTAGCATTTTGATGTTTGGAAACAGACTGTCTGGTTGCAACACTGGCTCCACTACTTACTAGCTCTATGGTTCAGGCAAGTTACTTACCTTTTTTCTGCCTCAGTTTATTCATCTGCAAAATGAGGATAATAGTTGTAGAATTTGCATCATAGTAAAGGATTAAAGGAGTTAATCTACATCTTAAGTTTCCATTGCAAATAAGAATTTGCCTAACATCCATTACATCACTGATTTAATACACATTTATAAGTTGCTTAGCTGTGCCAGATATCATGCTCGGTACTAGAAATATTAAGATAAGACCTCATAGATGTTTGCCATCGAGAAGGGCAAACAAAAAACATTATGTGTGACAGAGATATAATAAATTGATGAGTATAGACTAGTGGTAACAACTGGTTTATAAGTATCTAGAATGTGTAACAAGTACTTAAAGAACAGTTGTTGCCATGATGTGTTTAAAGTATCACCTAGAAGGAGTGAAGTGTATACTTGTCAATTTCTGTCACTTGTATCATTGTTTCCTTACAGTCATCACTGGCTTATCTATGTCCATTACTCCAACACCCAGTGAATCATCTGACCACTGACATTTGTCTTTAAAAATATGTTCTAATAGGGCTTCCCTGGTGGCACAGTGGTTGAGAGTCCGCCTGCCGATGCAGGGGACATGGGTTCACGCCCCGGTCCGGGAGGATCCCGCATGCCGCAGAGCGACTGGGCCTGTAAGCTGTGGCCGCTGAGCCTGTGCATCCAGAGCCTGTGCTCCGCAGCGGGGGAGGCCACAACAGTGAGAGGCCCGCGTACCGCAAAAAAAAAAAAAAAAAAAAAAAAAGTTTTAATAATAAAAGAAAACAGAAGATAGGGAAGAAATTTAGGAACAAATTATAAAGAAGGAAAAAATTTTCATACCACAACCCAGAGAGAGAGATAAAAGGAAATATCAAGACATTAACAGTGGTTATTTCTTTCTTATCTTTTATCTCCATCATCTCCATATACATTGCTTATATTTCTATAGCTAATATATACTCTGAATATATTAACTCTTCCTACGTACAATTTTAAAACTTTTGGTGGGGGCCGGGGGGTGAGGGAATAATTTTAGATTTACAAAAGAGTTGCAAAGAGAGTTCAGAGAATTTTATATTCTTCACCCAGCTTCCCCTAATATTAACTTCTTACATAACCATGGAATATTTATCAAAACTAAGAAGTTAACAATGGTAAAGTACTATTAATTAAACTGAAGACTTTATTTGGATTTCCAGGTTTTCCCACTAATGTCCTTTTTTCTGTTCCAGGACTCAATCCAAGGGACCATGTTGCATTTCAGTTCCTGAGTACTTTTGATACATTAATTATATTTATACATTAACTGTTCACTTATGCACTTCCCACCTTAACCAGGGCCCTTAACACATCAACTGTATTCTTCTGCAAAGAAGCTTTCTATCTGGTTCCTACATCCCCAGTTCTGTGCCATCTTTCAACATGTTGCTTTTAAATCATCACCATCCTGTCCAGAAATCTTTAGCCTTGCTCTAAGAGGAAACCAGAAAGTCTCTAAAGAACATCAGAGACTCTCCACATTCTGGTCCCAACCTGCCCATCCTCTCCCCTAAGGAGAGCTGGAGTAGACCCTGCCTCCCACCTCCAACAAGCTGTATGCTTTCCACCTCTGTATTTTTACATGTAATATTTATATTATATTATTTTTATATTACGTTATTTTCCTTGCCCATGGAGTCATATCCGACCATGCCATCTAGCAGAGAACTCTCTCCGCTCTTAGCATCTGGAAAATTCACCCAGCATCATTTGTTATCATTTCATGTCCCTCTCCTAGTTCCCAAACCAGACCATGAGCTTCTTTTAGAGAACTGTCTTGTCTGCAGTACTGCATCTCTACAATGTACTGCACAGTTTAGTTGAATAAATATGTACTGATTAGGCTGCTAGAAACCTTCACTTCTAATAATTATAAAAATAATGGCAACTGGTTTGCCATTCCAATATGTTGACTGGTTTCCAGTCCAACATGTAAGGAGCTTGCAAGTCATTGCTCCCATCCTAAGGACAAGAAGAAAGTCAAACAAACTGAAAATTAACAATTCTTCTTAGATCCATCAGACAATTGAGGTAACAGGGAAAAGTGTTGCCACAAAACACTGGAGAGATGGTGAATCACAAGTTCCCAGAGCAGAAAACTCTGCAGGAACCAGAGGGAGTGAACAAGTATGAAAGTTAAACATAATGGCTCACACTCATTGTGCCCAACCTCTCTGAACATGTGACATCGATCGGCTTGTTTAACTTTCACAACAGCCTTATGAGGAGCCCGTGTTACAGATAGGGAAACTGAGGCTCAGGGACACCCAGTAAGGTACTTAATGTCACTTGGCTAGTACATGTCAGAGTCAGGATTTAAATGCGGGTGAATTGGCTCTTAATGATTACACTATATTGGCCTCGAAACAGGTACCAATACCATCACTCAGGCAAAATCACATAAGACAGTCATGGGTCAGGTGACACTTAGAGACCCTGGGAAATCCTGGGACAATGGGCTCCATTTACTCTCCACAAGAGACACTCATTAACTCTCACCATTGGGAATCTAACCCAGTGCTTCCACCATCTCCCCATCTCACCTACTGCCACAGTCTATAAGGTTTCTTCTCCCTTCCTGCTGCTGTAACCCATAATTCTAAAGCCCACCATAAAGTGTCTCCATGTCAAAATGTCTTCTGATTTCATTCTTTAAGGCTCATCATGCTTTGTGCTCTGTACTATATCCCTCCCAGGACAACTGGAGCCTAAAATATCATGATCAGTGATGAATATGTGTTCTCCAGGTAAGGAGTATTGCTAGTAATTAAACAGTATAATTCCATCAGTTTTGATTTATTCTGCTCTTTCAATAATGAAGCTCAATCTTCTATTTTCTTTCTGCCTTGCTCCAAGCAATAGAATTGATGTTTGGGGATTATCATATAAATCTACTTTTTGGTCAGCAAGTGCTGGGGAATTTTTTCAATATATTACAAATGTATTCATTACTCTCTCGTTCATAAAAATAATTAAAAACTACAGGCCAAAAACATATTCCCAGACCACAAAAGCCTGACTGGCACTCCACTGCCAAATACCAGGGTTGCCAGTGCCTTAGTTTATGGGTTTCTTAATAAGAAATTGTACTGCTCATTCAATAGAGGACTTAAGTGGACATTTCCTGGTGTTGTTTGCAGGAGTTACGAAAGTCCTATACATCAAACTGAAAAGGGAATACTATTACTTTCTGCATGTTTTTAGCAATTCAGAAATGACTTACCCTAAAATGAAAACTATCAAAAAAAAAATTCTTTAAAAGTGATCCCCAGGATGTTAATAACATGTGTTCACAATGTCATTTTTTTAAAAAAATCAAGGAAGGAAGGTAGAGAGAAATACAAGTAGATCCAATCCATCAATGTGATATCCAAGTTTCTTCTTAGATAAAACAGACATAAAACGTGCTATACAAGCCTCAGATGAGCTTCAAGACATCTAAGTACAGTGTATATGGATTTTTAAGTATAATTAACAACTCCTGTTTTTCCATTTAAAGAATACAAGTTCTGTTTCTTTGACAGGCAATAGCAAATCAATTCTGTTCTCAAATGCTAAAAAAAGCAATTAAAAATAAGATGAATTAAAATACTACAAGGGCTCATAGGGTTTTGGCTGGTGGACTTTTTTTTCCTCACCTTAACTTATAGCAATTTTGTTTTGACACTTTTTAAATTAATTAATTAATTAATTTTTTAACATCATTATTGGAGTATAATTGCTTTAAACTGTTGTGTGTTACTTCCAGCTCTATAAAAAAGTGAATCAGCTATATGTATACATATATCCCCATTTCCCCTCCCTCTTGCATCTCCCTCCCACCCTCCTTATCCCACCCCTCTAGGTGGTCACAAAGCACCAAGCTGATCTCCCTCTGCTACGCAGAGGCTACCCACTAGCTATCTATTTTACATTTGGTAGTGTATATATGTCCATGCCACTCTCTCACCACGTCCAGCTTACCCTTCCCACTCCCTGTGTCCGCAAATCCATTCTCTACATCTGCGTCTTTATTACTGTCTTGCCCATAGGTTCATCAGAACAATTTCTTTTTTTTTTTTAGATTCCATATGTGTTAGCATATAGTATTTGTTTTTCTCTTTCTGACTTACTTCACTCTGTATGACAGACTACAGGTCCATCCACCTCACTACAAATAACTCCATTTCATTTGTTTTTATGCCTGAGTAACCCACTGTATATATGTGCCACATCTTCTTTATCCATTCATCTGTCGATGGACACTTGGGTTGCTTCCATGTCCTGGCTATTGTAAATAGTGCTGCAATGAATATTGTGGTACATGACTCTTTTTAAATTATGGTTTTCTCAGGGTATATGCCCAGTAGTGGGATTGCTGGGTCATATGTTAGTTCTACTTTAAGTTTTTTAAAGAACCTCCATACTGTTCTCCATAGTGGCTGTATCAATTTACATTCCCACCAACAGTGCAGGAGGGTTTCCTATTCTCCACACCCTCTCCAGCATTTATTGTTTGTAGACTTTTGGTGATGGCCATTCTGACTGGTGTGAGGTGATACCCCATTTTAGTTTTGATTTGCATTTCTCTAATGATTAGTGATGCTGAGCATTCTTTCATGTGTTTGTTGGCAATCTGCATATCTTCTTTGGAGAAATGTCTATTTAGGTCTTCTGCCCATTTTTGGATTGGGTTGTTTGTTTTTTTGATATTGAGCTGCATGAGCTGCTTGTATATTTTGGAGATTAATCGTTTGTCAGTTACTTCATTTGCAGCTATTTTCTCCCATTACGAGGGTTGCCTTTTAATCTTGTTTATGGTTTCCTTTTCTGGGCAAAAGCTTTTAAGTTTCATTAAGTCCCATTTATTTATTTTTGTTTTTATTTCCATTTTATTTCCATTTCTCTAGGAGGTGGGTCAAAAAGGATCTTGCTGTGATTTAGAGTGTTCTGCCTATGTTTTCCTCTAAGAGTTTTATAGTGTCTGGTCTTACATTTAGGTCTTTAATCCATTTTGAGTTTATTTTTGTATATGGTGTTAGGGAGTGTTCTAATTGCATTCTTTTACACGTAGCTGTCCAGTTTTTCCAGCACCAATTATTGAAGAGGCTGTCTTTTCTCCACTGTATATTCTTGCCTCCTTTATCAAAGATAAGGTGACCATGTGTGTGTGGGTTTATCTCTGGGCTTTCTATCCTGTTCCATTGATCTATATTTCTGTTTTTGTGTCAGTACCATACTGTCTTGATTACTGTAGGTTTGTAGTATAGTCTGAAATCAGAGCACCTGATTCTTCCAGCTTTGTTTTTCTTTCTCAAGTTTGTTTTCGCCATTCAGGGTCTTTGGTGTATCCATACAAATTGTGAAACTTTTTGCTCTAGTTCTGTGAAAAATGCCATTGGTAGTTTGACATGGATTACACTGAATCTGTAGATTGCTTTGGGCAGTAGAGTCATTTTCACAATGTTGATTTTTCCAATCCAAGAACATGGTATATCTCTCCATCTGTTTGTACCATCTTTAATTTCTTTCATTGGTGACTTATAGTTTCCTGCATACAGGTTTTTTGTCTCCTCAGGTAGGTTTATTCCTACATATTTTCTTTTTGTTGCAATGGTAAATAGGATTGTTCCCTTAATTTTTCTTTCAGATTTTTCATCATTAGTGTATAGGAATGCAAGAGATTTCTGGGCATTAATTTTGTATCCTGCTACTCTACCAAATTCATTAATTAGATCTAGTAGTTTTCTGGTAGCATCTTTAGGATTCTGTATGTATAGTATCATGTCATCTGCAAATGGTGACAGTTTTACTTCTTTTCCAATTTTGATTCCTTTGAATTCTTTTTCTTTTCTGATTGCTGTGGCTAAAACTTCCAAAACTATGTTGAATAATAGTGGTGAGAGTGGGCAACCTTGTCTTGTTCCTGATCTTAGAGGAAATGGTTTCAATTTTTTACCATTGAGAATGATGTTGGCTGTGGGTTTTGTCATATATGGCCTTTATTATGTTGAGGTAGGTTCCCTCTATGTCTAGTTTTGGAGAGTGTTTATCATAAGTAGGTGTTGAATTTTGTCGAACACTTTTTCTGCATCTATTGAGATGGTCATATGGTTTTTCTCCTTCAATTTGTTAATATGGTTTATCACATTGATTGATTTGCATATAATGAAGAATCCTTGCATTCCTGGGATAAACTCCACTTGATCATGGTGTGTGATCCTTTTAATGTGCTGTTGGATTCTGTTTGCTAGTATCTTGTTCAGGACTTTTGCATCTATATTCGTCAGTGATATTGGCCTGTACTGTTCTTTCTTGGTGGCATCTTTGTCTGGTGTTGGTATCAGGGTGATGGTGGCCTTGTAGAATGAGTTTGGGAGTGTTTCTCCGTCTGCTATGTTTTGGAAGAGTTTACGAAGGATATGTGTTAGCTCTTCTCTAAATGTTTGATAGAATTCGCCTGTGAAGCCATCTGGTCCTGGGCTTTTGTTTGTTGGAAGATTTTTAATCACAGTTTCAATTTCAGTGCTTGTGATTGGTCTGTTCATATTTTCTATTTCTTCCTGGTTCAGTCTTGGAAGGTTGTGCTTTTCTAAGAATTTGTCCATTTCTTCCAGGTTGTCCATTTTATTAGCATAGAGTTGCTTATAGTAGTCTCTTAGGATGCTTTGTATTTCTGTGGTGTCTGTTGTAACTTGTTCTTTATCATTTCTAACTTTATTGATTAGAGTCCTCTCCCTCTTTTTCTTGATGAGTCTGGCTAATGGTTTATCAATTTTGTTTATCTTCTCAAAGAACCAGCTTTTAGTTTTATTGATCTTTGCTATCATTTTGTTCATTTCTTTTTCACTTATTTCTGATCTGATCTTTGTGATTTCTTTCTTTTTGCTAATTGGGGGGGGGTTGTTTCTCTTTCTCTAGTTGCTTTAGGTGTAAGATTAGTTTGTTTATTTGAGACTTTTCCTGTTTCTTAAGGTTGGATTGTATTTCTATAAACTTCCCTCTTAGAACTGCTTTTGCTGTATCCCATAGGTTTTGGGTCATCGTGTTTTCATTGTCATTTGCATCTAGGTATTTTTTGATTTCCTCTTTGATTTCTCCAGTGATCTCTTGGTTATTTAGTAGTGTACTGTTTAGCCTCCATGTGTTTGTATTTTTTACAGTTTTTTTCCCCTTAATTGATATCTAGTCTCATAGCGTTGGAAAAGATACTTGATACGATTTCAATTTCTTAAATTTACAAAGGCTTGATTTGTGACCCAAGATATAATCTATCCTGGAGAATGGTCCATGAGCACTTGAGAAGAAAATGTATTCTGTTGTTTTTGGATGGAATGTCCTATAAATACCAAATAAGTCCATCTTATTTAATGTGTTATTTAAAGCTTGTGTTTCCTTATTTATTTTCATTTTGGATGATCTGTCCACTGGTGAAATTGGATTGTTAAAGTCCCCTATATGATTGTGTTGCTGTTGCTTTCCCTGTTTATGGCAGTTAGCATTTGCCTTATGTATTGAGGTGCTCCTATGTTGGGTGCAAAAATATTTATAATTGTTATATCTTCTTCCTGGATTGATCCCTTGATCATTATGTACTGTCCTTCTTTGTCTCTTGTAATAGTCTTTATTTTAAAGTCTATTTTGTCTGATATGAGAATTGCTACTCCAGCTTTCTTTTAATTTCCATTTGCATGGAATATCTTTTTCCATCCCCTCACTTTCAGTCTGTGTGTGTTCCTAGGTCTGATGTGGGTCTCTTGTAGACACCATATGTACGGGTCTTGTTTGTTTATCCATTCAGCCAGTCTATGTCTCTTAGTTGGAGCATTTAATCCATTTACTTAAGGTAATTACTTAAGGTAATTATCGATATGTATGTTCCTATTACCGTTTTCTTAATTGTTTTGAGTTTGTTATTGTAGGTCTTTTCCTTCTCTTGTGTTTCCTGTCTAGAGAAGTTTCTTTAGCATTTGTTGTAAAGCTGGTTTGCTGGTGCTTAATTCTCTTAACTTTTACTTGTCTGTAAATATTTTAATTTCTCCATCAAATCTGAATTAGCTCCTTGCTGGGTAGAGTAATCTTGGTTGTAGTTTTTTCCCTTTCGTCACTTTAAATATGTCCTGCCACTCCTTTCTGGCTTGCAGAGCTTCTGCTGAAAGATCAGCTGTTAACCTTATGGGGATTCCCTTCTATGTTATTTGTTGCTTTTCCCTTGCTGCTTTTAATATTTATTCTTTGTATTCAATTTTTGATAGTTTGATTAATATGTGTCTTGGTGTGTTTCTCCTTGGATTTATCCTTTATGGGACTCTGCACTTCCTGGACTTGATTATTTCCTTTCCCATGTTAGGGAAGCTTTTGACTATAATCTCTTCAAATATTTTCTCAGACACTTTCTTTTTCTCTTCTTCTTCTGGGACCCCTATAATTTGAATGTTGGTGTGTTTAATGTTGTTCCAGAGGTTTCTGAGACTGTCCTCAATTCTTTTCATTATTTTTTCTTTATTCTGCTCTGTGGTAGTTATTTCCACTATTTTATCTTCCAGGTCACTTATCCAGTCTTCTGCCACAGTTATTCTGCTATTGAGTCCTTCTAGAGAATTTTTTATTTCATTGATTGTGTTCTTCATCATTGTTTGTTTGCTCTTTAGTTCTTGTAGGCCCTTGTTAAACATTTCTTGTATTTTCTCCATTGTATTTCTGAGATTTTGGATCATCTTTACTATCATTACTCTGAATTCTTTTTCAGGTAGACTGCCTATTTCCTCTTCATTTGTTTGTTCTGGTGGGTTTTTACCTTGCTCCTTCATCTGCTGCATATTTCTCTGTCTTCTCATTCTGTTTAACTTACTGTGTTTGGGGTCTCCTTTTTACATGCTAGCAGTTCGTAGTTCCCGTTGTTTTTGGTGTCTTCCCCCAGTGGATAAGGTTGATTCAGTGACTTGTGTAGCCTTGCTGGTGGAGGGGACTAGTGCCTGTGTTCTGGTGGGTAGGTGCTGGATCTTGTCTTTGGGGTGGGCAGGACCGTGTCCAGTTTTGTGTTTTGGGGGTGTCTGTGAACTTAGTATGATTTTAGACAGCCTCTCTGCTAATGGTTGGGGTCATGTCCCTGTCTTGCTAGTTGTTTGGCATGGGGCATCCAGCACTGGAGCTTGCTGTTGGTTGGGTGGATCTGGGTCTTAGCATTGAGATGGAGATCTCTGGCAGAGCTCCGCCAATTGATATTACTTTGTGCTGTGAGGTCTCTGGTGGTCCAATGTCCTGAAGTCAGCTCTCCCACCTCAGAAGCTCAGGCCTGACACCAGGCCAGAGCACCAAAACCCTGTCAGCCACATGGCTCAGAAGAAGAGCGAGAAGAAAAGAAAGAAAAATAATAAATAAAAATTTATTTAAATAAAAATTTTTTAATTAATAATAATAAAAAATGAAAGAGAGCAACCAAACCAATAAAAAAATCCATCAGTGATAAGAAGCGCTAAAAGCTATACTAAGATAAACATAAAAATCAGAAACAAATCATTCACAGACATCAAACCCTATTCTACAGTTGCTCCTAAAGTCCACTGCCTCAATTTTGGGATGATTCGTTGTCTGTTCAGGTATTCCACAGATGCAGCGTACATCAAGTTGATTGTGGGAATTTAATCCACTGCTCCTGAGGCTGCTGGGAGAAATTTCCCTTTCTCTTCTTTGTTCTTAGAGCTCCTGGGGTTCGGCTTTAGTTTTCGCCCCACCTCTGCATGTAGGTCACCCTTAGGCATCTGTTACCCGCCCAGATAATAGGGGGTTAAAGCAGCGGCTGATTAGGGGGCTCTTGCTCACTCATGCCCAGGGGAGGGAGGGGTATGGTAGTCCTAACTGGAATGCAGGGCGAGCCTGCGGCAGCAGAGACCAACATAACATTGCAACAGCCTGAGGCACGCCGTGTGTTCTCCGAGGGAAGTAGTTCCTGGATCATAGGACCCTGGCAGTGGTGGGCTGCACCGGCTCCATTTGGCAGTGGGGGGGGGGGGGTGGATAGGGACCTATGCTTGCACACAGGATTCTTGGTGGCTGCAGTAGCTGCGTTAACGTTTCATGACCGTCTCTGGTGTACAAGCTGATAGCTGTGGCTCATGCCCGTCTCTGGAGCTCATTTAGGCGGTGCTCTGCCTTCTGTGGGCAGACAGGGAAGGAATCCTCTCTCCTTGTGCACCTTGAAACAACAGTTTCTTGCCTCTTAGGCAGGTCCAGACTTTTTCCTGGACTCCCTCCGGGCTAGCTGTGGTGCATTAGCCCTCTTCAGGCTGTGTTCATGCAGCCAACCCATCCTCTCCCTGGAATTCGTACTCCAAAGCCTGAGCCTCAGCTCTCAGCCCCCACCTGCCCTGGTGGGTGAGCAGACAAGCCTCTCAGGTTGGCACCAATGCTCTGTGCAGGAATCTCTCCACTTTGCCCTCTGCACCCCTATTGCTGTGCTCTCTTCCGTGGCTCCGAAGCTTCCGCCCCTCCTACCCCCCGTCCCTGCCAGTGAAAGGTCTTCCTAGTGTGTGGAAACTTTTCCTCCTTCACAGCTCCCTCCCAGAGGTGCAGATTCTGTCCCTATTCTTTTGTCTCTGTTTCTCCTTTTTTCTTTTCCACTACCCAGGTATGTGGGTATTTTCTTGCCTTTTGGGAAGTCTGAGGTCTTCTGCCAGCATTCAGTAGGTGTTCTGTAGGAGTTGTTCCACATGTAGATGTATTTCTGATGTATTTGTGGGGAGGAAGGTGATCTCCACATCTTACTCCTCTGCCATCTTGAAGGTCCCCCACCTACGGCAATTTTAATTTACAGGGCTAATTAGAGAAGCACCTTTGGTTTGATCCATCTCTTAGGACAAAAAGCTGGCCTTTCAAATGCAACAGAGATCTGTGGAGGCCACAGCACTGTGAGGCAGCCAAACCACTGATGCTAGATTGTTTGTTTCACTTGGTAGACCAGACGTGACAGATCATTTTATTTACAGAAAGAATATTAATTTTCTAGTTTTGGTAACAAAAATACAATGCTCATTTGTATTGTTGTAAAACTTGTAAATATGTGCTGCAGGATAAGTAGTATTCAAAGAAACATCCTAATTAAAAGGAAAACTCAGTTGTTTTGCAAGATAATATAAGGAGGGCAGATAAACTGTAAATAAGATGCATGGTAAAAATGAAAAAGACAGGCTGGATAGGAGAAGAATGAAATAAGATTTGGAAATGTGCTTTTAAAATGAACACAAATTGTGAGATAATGTTTCATTAAACAATAAAAATAACAAACGAGTGGCAAAGATGTAATAGAAATTCCTATGTATACCATTTTAATTTTAATATAATTTTCCCCAGTGCATCCACGTTTATTGAACTACTATGACGGTTTCTTTCTCACCCTGTCCAAAGTTACTGAGAGAATGTACTTTGCTGTAAATAATTCCCTGATTATGAACATGAAAACAATCCAGAAACTGACCACAGTGTTTTTATTAAAAATGGCAGAGCATCCGCTCGGGGCCAAAGCCTTAAGAGAATGGCAAAGTATGTTCCATTTCCTCAGGCAAGCAGAAGGAGAATATAGAAAACCACCTTCCCTATGTCTTCCTGCATAAAGTACCTCCACACACTTGTTTCTTTTTTACTTTTTAAAAAATGCAGAGAAGACTTCGATGACACCACAATCTACACTGTGCTGGCCATAACAGAGCTGATATCAAGGAGGTGCCAGGTCCAGTAAACAAGCATTGATGTGACTTGAGGAAGATTCACATCAGTGCAGCCTCAGTTTCTCAGTCTGAAAAATGGGGTGATAATACTTACCTCTTCTCTTCAAGCCGGATAGACACATGAAAGTTTAGTAAATATTACTTAAATATGGATGTGAGGGCACAAAATCCACATATGTGGAAGATGTGATGGAGTGAAGACAGGAAGTCCAGAGGGAGCCCTATATCTTACTGACCCCCACTGAGGAAGCTGAGTAAAATGTCCAAGTCCAAGCAACCTCACATACACCTCAGGCATTTCAACCACCGAGGTAAGAAATCCTCCCCTCCTTTGTTTACACTCATGTAAGTCAATTAACTCATGTATTTATTTCTTGGCTGTCATCAATGTTCTGACGGATCCTTATTTTTTTTTATATAAATTTATTTATTTATTCTTTTATTTAATTTTTGGCTGCATTGTGTCTTCGCTGCTGCACGCAGGTCTTCTCTAGTTGCTGAGAGCAGGGGCTACTCTTTGCTGCGGTGCTCAGGCTTCTTATTGCGGTGGCTTCTCTTACTGTGGAGCACAGGTTCTAGGCACGTGGGCTTCAGTAGTTGTGGCACACGGGCTTCAGTAGTTGTGGCTGTGGGCTCTAGAACGCAGGCTCAGTAGTTGTGGGGCATGAGCTTAGTTGCTCCACGGCATGTGGGATCTTCCTGGACCAGGGCTTGAACCCATGTCCCCTGCATTGGCAGGCAGATTCTTAACCACTGCGCCACCAGGGAAGCCCCGGATCCTTAATTTTTAAAAATATCCAAAAGTAGACACCATGCCCTGCTCATTCTTCTGCTTTTAATCTGGTGTGATTATAGAGTAGGAATCCAATTTCTGTTAAACATCAATGCTCAAATACTCTTTTTTGCCATTCACATTCTGGTTTGTTTTATTACTTTCTTATTTTCCAAAAGTTTATCAGGCAAGAGAAAGATGTACAAGTTCATGCATAGGTAAACTATGTGCCAAATATATCAACCAATCCATTTTATTAACTAGGTTATCAGTTAATCCCTTTGGTGAACAGAATGCATAACGATACAATGGGACTAACTTTTAATTTTGATTTTTATACTAGATTAAGTAGTAGAAAGTTATGGAACACATGCCAATGGACCTACAAAAGCAAAGAATAGCTTATGTAAATAGAAAAAAATATACTCATAAACAAGTATTTTTATAATAAGTGTTCTGCTGTTAGAGTTGCAAATCATGAGCACACTGTGTTTATAAATTTTGCATTATTTTTTTCTAGAAAAATTCTAAGGATTTAAATTGAAGTTTCCAAGTCCATCTGATTTCTTAATATAAAAATCAATTGCAGTGGTTTTCTATTCTATTTTTTTAAAAAGCTTCATTGATCAAATACAAATAGAGTAAAAGCCATCATTAAATACATCCCCAGGCATTACATATTCAGACTTCGTGATCACGGATCAGCTGGTAGGACCTATTTATTACAAAGGCAACTTGAGGATGTCTGAAGGATCTACCAAAGCAGATTTCCTTTCCGAGAGCAGAGGCCCCTTCTCCAGGTGAAATTGCCCAGCCACCCTTCCTATAGAGGTCCCTCCAGGCCATTCTTTCGGATAATCTTAGCATACTCCTTGGCTGACGTGTGAGGCACTCGGGGTCTTGCTGGATATTCAAAATCAACGTGGAAGAGACCAAACCGGCTGCTATACCCATGGGTCCACTCAAGTTATCCAGAAAAGACCAAGCACAATATATTTGAAGACTGACTTTATCAAGTTGGATAGCTAAAATTACAAAAACAAAAAAAATACCATTTCCCCAAAGGTTTTATGAGAACACAAAATCACTGATGACCAGTGTGGATGGGTGTCTTTCTCCTGCAGAGGATCACAGTGGGAACAGAAAAAGCCTTGTCTCAATCCCCTTTTTATTTTATTTTATTTTATTTTGTTTTCAAAATCACTGATGACCAGTGTGGATGGGTGTCTTTCTCCTGCAGAGGATCACAGTGGGAACAGAAAAAGCCTTGTCTCAATCCCCTTTTTATTTTATTTTATTTTATTTTATTTTATTTTGCGGTACGTGGGCCTCTCACTGTTGTGGCCTCTCCCGTTGCGGACTACAGGCTCCGGACACGCAGGTTTAGCCGCCATGGCTCACGGGCCCAGCCACTCCACGGCATGTGGGATCTTCCCGGACCAGGGCACGAACCCGTGTTGCCTGCATCAGCAAGCGGACTCTCAACCACTGCACCACCAGGGAAGCCCCTCAATCCCCTTTTTAAATTTCCTGTTTTAACCAAGCAAGGGCTTCATTCAAGAAGTTAATTTACACGCCTTTTTATTTGTTTTCCCCCCACCCCCTTCTTTAGATTGAGGAGTTATTTAATCTCTGAATTTCAGCCAAGGTCCAAGAATATAATAGGCCCCAATTAATTTTTATTAAAATTGTAAATAAATGAATAAATAAATTATGACACTAAAAAAAGAAGTTAAATTACATAATTCTAAATATTTGGTCATTCACTCATTTTGACATTGATTATTCATTGTCTTTTACTCAGTACACATCTTTTCAACACCTACTAGTCTTCAGACATGAAGAAACACACACACACAGAGTTTCTCCCTAATAACTTAGAAATGTATTCAGTAAAAATACTACCCAGATTCTAAATACAACTTCAAGATAATCTAGAAAGCCCACTGGTAAATTGGAAAAAAGTGATAGCAACACAGCTGAGGAAGCCCCAGTACTTACCTTGTGACCAAACTGAGGTATATCTTATAATTCTGGAAATAGAATCTCCAAAATGAAAAGGATCAGCACAGGGTTCTGGCTGTGCCTTTATCCTAGAATGAGTAGGCACAGAAATGCCACAGCATCTTCTCTGCCCCACATCTAAACTCAGAGTAGTGCTTAAGCCCTAAGAGACAAAGCACTAGACCACCTCCCCTCCAAATGCACATATGCACAAACACAATATTCTATATAATTTCATGTGTGGATGCCCCAAACACCATCCGTGGACTCCATATTAAGATGCCAAAGTGTGGAGAATTCTTTAAGTAGTTTTACACTAATTTCTTTCTTTTAGTCAGGGAATTGAGCTCATTTTTTAATTAGCATTTTAAGTTTGGCAAAACCTTTAGGTTGTGTGAATCTTTGCACTGAGCATTTTCTTTTTTTAAAACCATAGCAAGTAAACCTTATCTATGGGATGTACTTAAATCTGTTTCATGGTGCAGAAATTAAATTCAAAGGCAAGTTTTCTTTATAAGGTAGACATAATCCTAAATAAGTTAGGTGAAAATGAACATTTATATAATAAATCAAATTTTAATTTTACTGGGGCTTCCTTTCAACGTAAATGACTCTTCTAGCTTCAGCAAACCAAGATCCACGTTTTAATTTTTTCTGTTATAAATCTGTATTTTTCAGGTCTCTCAAAATTACTATACCCATATACTATTACACATGTGTTGACTGCCAAATCTTAGAATTTTTTAACTATGGATAGTCCATAGACAAATGGAATTTTTTTTTTTTTTTTTTTTTTACTATGGATAGTCCATTGACAAAGGTTTTCTGACAGGTTAATTGAGGCACAACCCCTCTACCTTTGTGCATGGAGGCATACAAAGTGCTTTACTTAGAGAATGCCCTGTGAATGGCCTCAAGGCAGGAATTAAAACAAACTGGATTGACTCTTTTTAAATAAAGTATTATTGGAAAATGAAATATATACCATTCAACACATCAAGCTTCACAGGAGTTAAAACACTTACTAGGTATTCCTTCTCCTCCCACTTGACCACCTTGTCACATGTCTCCTCCCCTCTCTTGTCAAGCACAATCTGCAAAATACCAATATTTTTAAATAATCTTTTAAAATTTAATTTCTGGAAGGAATATATCTAAGAATGAAAATGACTAAAACCAAATACCAGGCCATAAAATGGCAATCTTTTCTGACTGCCTTATAATTCAATGTGGGGACATGTGAAAATCTGCATATCTTCTTTCTCATTTGCAGAACTACTTCTCAACAAGGCAGTCTGCCAGGTATAAAGTCAGACAGTTTCTGAAAACATGCACAGTGCCACCAATCATGTACAAAAGGATTGATCCATGTGCTAAACCAGGAGATAAAAACAATGCCCTGCCTGCTTGGAAGGGAGCAAAAAGGAAATCTTGACAATTTCATTGTTAACTGCCAGGAGTTCCACAGCAGGTACTAAATGGCCTGAGTGACACTGGTGGATGTCTCTGCATTTTCATTGCAGGAACATTCAAGTAGAGAATTACCTGGTTAGGGCTGAAGAGCTAGCCTGCTGGAATCCTTCTGATGGTGCTACCACTGGTAAAAATTACAAAACCGTATCAGAACCTGCATGCTTCTCCTGTTCCTACCTCCTCAAGAACAGAAAGAGACCATCATCACATTTCTTGTCACCATGATTTATGGGGTCCCAAATCTTAGTAGGGAAAAAACATTTCTGTGAATTCACTCTCTTTCTTTAAGCAGAGTTGCAGGCAAAGTCAACACAGACTGACAGGAACTGCAGATGGATACAAAGTACATGGAGATGAATACGATACCCATACCGGGGTCAGAGTTTGGTTTTGGAATAAAAGGCCAGTAGGAAAGATCTCACAGTCAGCAGGTTGAATTTAAACATGCAAGGAGAAAAATATCTAAGAATTATTAATATATTATAGCCTTCAGCTGTTCTCATTATAAGAAATGTATGCCAGTGTTGTACTATACACACACACATACTTATGCATGTACACATACACTTATTGCCCTGTGTTGGCCAAACTAAAAAGGTTGAGGAAACAGTCCTTCACCAGACTGTTCTCACTGCTGACACCAACTTCAAGTTCAAGGAGTTCCCAAAACCATGCTCAGTTTCAATAATTTGCTAGAAGAACTCTCAGAACTTACAGAAACCTTTTATAGTCACAGTTATGGTGTATTACAGCAAAGGATACATACTACTATAAGCCAAAGGACAAGACATATAAGTCAGAAATTGATGTCTTCAAACACAAAGTTTACATTGTCTTTTTCCCTAGGAGTCAGGACAAGGTGTCCTCCTCGTGTTGACATGTGACAACACACACAGAGTATTGGCAACCAGAGAAGGTCACCTGAGCTTCAGTGTCCAGAGTTTTTATAGGGACTTTGTTACATTGGGATGATTGATTGATTGACCATGTGGATGTCTCAATCCCCAGGTCAAGTGACACCATGTGACCCAAAGTCCCTCACTCAGTCACGTGATTGGTCTTCCTAATGTGACTAGCACTCACCCTAAACAAGGACATTCATCAGGTTGTAATGGATTTTTTTCTCCCAGAAGCTAAAGGCAAAGGCCAATTCATGCTTTCGGCAAAACCAAACTCTTTACTACACACACACATATGAACACACACATTTTAGAAACATGGTATTGGGCAAATTATTTCATGGTATTGAGCAAATTCTTCTCAATTTACTGACTTAACGAGGTGCTGTGATTATGCCTCTGTCTATCATGTTAGAAAGGGCTAGAAATCGGGCACTCAGCATCAGTGGGATTTATTTCCCCACAGTTTATAAACATAGATAATCTGTGTTTTCAAGATTGCCTAGGACTTATATAAGACATCCATGAATGTGACATAACTATGAAGCTATAAAACATACCACTAATCCACAGACCCAAGCTGCCAGGACACGAAACAGTGGAAAGGTCCAGAACAGTGTAAAAGGCAGCACCTCACAAAAAAAAAAAAAAAAAAAAGAGAGAGAGAGAAAGAGAGAGATAAAGCACCAAGAACGGATAAGAAGAAATATTATAGGCCCTTAAGTCATGACCCTGGGGGTGAGTTGGACACCAGGCGGGGCCTGGGAGTGACCTGACTGTGAGACTATATTCCTCATGAGACATCTCTGTGCTGCTCCTTTTAAAGCCATTTCTTGGTTAAGTAGAAACGTGTTTCCAACAGACCATTTTAGGTTCAACTGTTTAGTGCCCAAGAGAATAAATCTAAAACTTCTCATCTAGAGAAAGGCGACAGTCAGGCCTTCAAGTTCAGGTCACTGCACATATTTACCAAGACAGTTCACTTATTCATTGAACAAATGTTCATTAACTGTCTCCTATGTGCTGGGTACTGTTCTGGCTCTGAGGTTACAGCATAAGAGCTGTGTGGCTGACAAGGTCTTGGTGATCTGGCCTGGTATCAAGGCCTGAGCCTCTGAGGTGGGAGAGCCAAGTTCCAGACATTGCAACACCAGAGACCTCCTGGCCCCAATTAATATCAATCAGCAAGAGCTCTGCCAGAGATCTCCATCTCAACAGTAAGACCCAGATCCCCCCAACCAACAACAAGCTCCAGTGCTGGATGCCCCATGCCGAACAACTAGCAAGACAGGAACACAATCCCACCCATTAGCAGAGAGACTGCCTAAAATCATACTAAGTTCACAGATACCCCGAAAACACACCACTGGACATGGCCCGGCCCACCAGAAAAACAAGATCCAGGCCCCACCCACCAGAACACAGGCACAGTCCTCTCCACCAGGAAGGCTACACAAGCCACTGAACCAACTTCACCCACAGGGGGCAGACAAAAAAAAAAAAATGGGAACTACGAATGTGTAGCCTGGAAAAAGGAGATCCCAAACACAATAAGTTAAACAAAATGAGAAGACAAAGAAATATGCAGCAGATGAAGGAACAAGGTAAAAACCCACCACACCAAACAAATGAAGAGGAAATAGGCAGTCTACCTGAAAAAGAATTCAGGGTAATGATAGTAAAGATGATTCAAAATCTCAGAAACACAATGAAGAAAATAAATAAACCATTAACAAGGACCTAGAAGAACTAAAGAGCAAACAAACAATGATGACCAACACAATTACTGAAATTAAAAATTCTCTAGAAGGACTCAATAGCAGAATAACTGAGGTAGCAGAACAGATAAGTGACCTGGAAGATAAAATAGTGGAAATAACTACCACAGAGCAAATAAAGAAAAAATAATGAAAAGAATTGAGGACAGTCTCAGAGACCTCTGGGACAACATTAAATGCACCAACATTCAAATTATAAGGGTCCCAGAAGAGGAACAGAAAAAGAAAGGGTCTGAGAAAATATCTGAAGAGGTTATAGTCAAAAGCTTCCCTAACATGGGAAAGGAAATAGTCAATCAAGTCCAGGAAGTGCAGAGAGTCCCATAAAGGATAAATCCAAGGAGAAACATGCTGAAATATATATTAATCAAACTATCAAAAATTGAATACAAAGAATAAATATTAAAAGCAGCAAGGGAAAAGCAACAAATAACATACAACGGAATCAGCATAAAGTTAACAGCTAATCTTTAAGCAGAAACTCTGCAAGCCAGAAAGGAGTGGCAGGACATATTTAAAGTGATGAAAGGGAAAAACCTACCACCAAGATTACTCTACCCACCAAGGATCTCATTCAGATTTGGCAGAGAAACTAAAACCTTTACAGACAAGCAAAACTTAAGAGAATTAAGCACCACCAAACCAGCTTTACAATAAATGCTAAAGAAATTTCTCTAGACAGGAAACACAAGAGAACGAAAAGACCTCCAATAACAAACCCAAAACAATTAAGAAATGGTAATAGGAACATACATATCGATAATTACCTTAAGTAATTACCTTAAGTAAATAGATTAAATGCTCCAACCAAGAGACATAGACTGGCTGAATGGTTACAAAAAAAAGACCCGTACATATGCTATCTACAGGAGACCCATTTCAGACCTAGGGACACATACAGACTGAAAGTGAGGGGATGGAAAAAGATATTCCATGTAAATGGAAATTAAAAGAAAGCTGGATTAGCAATTCTCATATCAGACAAGATAAATTTCAAAATAAAGACTATTAAAAGAGACAAAGAGGACACTACATAATGATCAAGGGATCAATCCAAGAAGAAGATATAACAATTATAAATATTTTTGTACCCAACATAGGAGCACCTCAATTCATAAGGCAAATGCTAACAGCCATGAAAGGGGAAATTGACTGTAACACAATAATAGTAGGGGACTTTAACACCCCATTTTCACTAATGGACAGATCATCCAAAATTAAAATAAATAAGGAAACACAAGATTTAAATGACACTTTAAACAAGATGGATTTAATTGATATTTATAGGACATTCCATCCAAAAACAACAGAATACATTTTCTTCTCAAGTTCTCATGGAACATTCTCCAGGATAGATCATATCCTGGGTCACAAATCAAACCTTGGTAAATTTAAGAAAATTGAAATTGTATCAAGTATTTTTTCTGACCACAACAATATGAGACGAGATATCAAATACAGGAAAACAACTGTAAAAAATACAAACATATGGGGACTAAACAATACACTACTAAATAACTAAGAGATCACTGAAGAAATCAAAGAGGAAATCAAAAAATACCTAGAAACAAATGAGAATGAAAACACAATGACACAAAACCTATGGGATGCAGCAAAGGCAGTTCTAAGAGGGAAGTTTACAGCAAAACAATCCTACCTCAAAAAACAAACAAATCTCAAATAAACAACCTAACCTTACATCTTAAGCAATTAGAGAAAGAAGAACAAAAAAAATCCCAAAGTTAGCAGAAGGAAAGAAGTCACAAAAATCAGATCAGAAATAAATGAAGAAGAAATGAAGGAAACAATAACAAAGATCAATAAAACTACAAGCTGGTTCTTTGAGAAGATAAACAAACTTGATAAACCATTAGCCAGACTCATCAAGAAAAAAAGGGAGAAGACTCAAATCAACAAAATCAGAAATGAAAAAGGAGATGTAACAACTGCCACTGCAGAAATACAAAGGATCATGAGAGACAACTACAAGCAATTATATGCCAATAAAATGGACAACCTGGAAGAAATGGACAAATTTGTAGAAAAGCACAACCTTCTGAAACTGAACCAGAAAGAAATAGAAAATATTCACAGACCAATCACTGAAATTGAAACTGTGATTAAAAATCTTCCAACAGGGCTTTCCTGGTGGCACAGTGGTTAAGAGTCCACCTGCCGATGCAGGGGACACGGGTTCGTGCCCTGGTCTGGGAGGATCCCACATGCTGCAGAGTGGCTGGGCCTGTGAGCCATGGCTGCTCAGCCTGTGCCTCCAGAGCCTGTGCTCGGCAATGGGAGAGGCCACAACAGTGAGAGGCCCGTGTACTGAAAAAAAAAAAAAAAGTCTTCGAACAAACAAAAGCCCAGGACCAGATGGCTTCACAGGTGAATTCCATCAAACATTTAGAGAAGAGCTAACACCTATCCTTCTCAAACTCTTCCAAAATATAGTAGACAGAGGAACACTCCCAAACTGATTCCGCAAGGCCACAATCACCCTGATACCAAAACCAGAAAAAGATACCGCAAAAAAAAGAAAGTTACAGTCCAATATCACTGATGAACATACATGAAAAATCCTGAACAAAATATGAGCAAACAGAATCCAACAGCACATTAAAATGATCACACACCATGATCTAGTGGAGTTTACCCCAGGAATGCAAGGATTCTTCAATATATGCAAATCAATATGATACAGCATATTAACAAATTGAAGGAGAAAAACCATATGATCATCTCAATAGATGCAGTAAAACCTTTCGACAAAATTCAACACCCATTTATGCTAAAAACTCTCCAGAAAGTGGGCAGAGAGGGAAACTACCTCACCATAATAAAGGCCATATATGAAAAACCCACCAGCCAAGATCATTCTCAATGGTGAAAAATTGAAAGCATTTCTACTAAGATCAGGAACAAGACAAGGTTGTACACTCTCACCACTGTTATTCAACATTGTTTTGGAAGTTTTAGCCACAGCAATCAGAGAAGAAAAAGAAAAAAAAGGAATCCAAATTGGAAAAGAAGAAGTAAAGCTGTCACTGTTTGCAGATGACATGATACTATACATAGAGAATCCTAAAGATGCTACCAGAAAATTACTAGAGCTAATCAATGAAATTAGCAGAGTAGCAGGACACAAAACTAATGCACAGAGATCTCTTGCATTCCTATACACTAATGATGAAAAATCTGAAAGAGAAATTAAGGAAACTCCCATTTACCATTGAAACAAAAAAGAATAAAATACCTAGGAATAAACCTACCTAAGGAGACAAAAGACCTGTATGCAGAAAACTATAAGACACTGATGAAAGAAATTAAAGATGATACAAACAGATGAAGAGGTATACAATGTTCTTGGATTGGAAGAATCAACATTGTGAAAATGACTACACTACCCAAAGAAATCTACAGATTCAATGCAATCCCTATCAAACTACCAATGGCAGGTTTCACAAAACTAGAACAAAACATTTCACAATTTGTGGAAACACAAAAGACCTCAAATAGCTAAAGCAATCTTGAGAAAGAAAAACAGAGCTGGAGGAATCAGGCACCCTGACTTCAGACTTTACTACAAAGCTACAGTAATCAAGACAGTATGGTACTGGCACACAAACAGAAATATAGATCAATGGAACAGGATAGAAAGCCCAGAGATAAACCCACACACATATGGTCACCTTATCTTTGTTAAAGGAGGCAAGAATATACAATGAAGAAAAGACAGACTCTTCAATAAGTGGTGCTGGGAAAACTGGACAGCTACATGGAAAAGAATGAAATTAAAACACTCTCTAACACCATACACAAAAATAAGCTCAAAATGGATTAAAGACCTAAATGTAACACCGGACACTATAAAACTCTGAGAGGAAAACATAGGCAGAAGACTCTGTGATATAAATCACGGCAAGATCCGTTTTGACCCACCTCCTAGAGAAATGGAAATAAAAATAAACAAATGGGACCTAATGAAACGTCAAAGCTTTTGCCCAGCAAAGGAAACCATAAAAAAGATGAAAAGACAACCCTTGTAATGGGAGAAAATATTTGCAAACGAAGCAACTGACAAACGATTAATCTCCAAAATATACAAGCAGCTCATGCAGCCCAATATCAAAAAAACAAACAACCAATCTAAAAGTGGGCAGAGGCCTTAAGTAGACATTTCTCCAAAGAAGATATACAGATTGCCAACAGACACATGAAAAGATGTTCAGCATCACTAATCATTAGAGAAATGCAAATCAAAACTACAATGAGGTATCACCTCACACCGGTCAAAATGGTCATCATCAAAAAATCTACAAACAATAAATGCTGGAGAGGGTGTGGAGAATAGGGTAACCTCCTGCACTGTTGGTGGGAATGTAAATTGATACAGCCACTATGGAGAACAGTATGGAGGTTCTTTAAAAAACTTAAAGTAGAACTACCATATGACCCAGCAATCCCACTACTGGACATATACCCAAAGAAAACCATAATTCAAAAAGAGTCATGTACCACAATGTTCATTGCAGCACTATTTACAATAGCCAGGACACTGAAGCAACCTAAGTGTCCATCGGCAGATGAATGGATAAAGAAGATGTGGCACATATATACAATGGAATATTACTCAGCCATAAAAAGAAACGAAATTGAGTTTTTTGTGGTGAGGTGGATGGACCTAGAATCTGTCATACAGAGTGAAGTTAAGTCAGAAAGAGAAAAACAAATACCGTACACCAACATATATATATAT
>NW_006796798.1:856391-862635 GCF_000442215.2 Lipotes vexillifer | reverse complement strand
GGAGATCAGCTCGGTGCTTTGTGAGCACCTAGAGGGGTGGGGTAGGGAGGGTGGGAGGGAGACACAAAAGGGAGGGGATATGGGGATATACATATATATATATATATATATATATATATATATATATATAGCTGATTCATTTTGTTATACAGCAGAAACTAACACAACCTTGCCAAGCAATTATACTCCAATAAAGATGCTAAAAAAAGGAAATTATAAGCCCCTAGATTTCTGTGTTCAGGTAATGGCAGATTACACTATTCAATCAAGTAATGAAAATAAGTAAACATGCTGACTAAAATTTTTTAAACATATCTTCAAAACAATGGAAAGCTGTTAATTTCATAGGGAATTAACAGGCCAAACCAGGAAGTGGGAACTGAGATTCGTGGGCATGGCAGCTACTTTTGCCTCATAGAATTTTCCAGTCTTAGGAAATCAGAAACTTTTTCTATTTTCTGGGGTGAGAATAAGTGTCAAAGAAATCTACTATGAGACCCCACACTCAGAAAACTAAGATCCCAAAAGACTAAACCCTGAGTGTAAGTGTGAGCCAGAAGCAAACCAGTCACTGTAAAGTCTTAAGTCACATGGTGGTTCAGAAAATGTTAAGTCTGGATCTTGGATTGAGGTGATCCCAGACTAACAGTACCCAGATACTGGGAAGATACACATTCAAATTCTTTCTAAAGGGACATACCTATATTCTAAACTTCAAATTATTATTACAAACATTTTAAAGTCTAATAATCAGCACATGTATGACCATACAGACTTCTGGAAAATAATGACATAAAAAAATCACCGGAATCAACAGACAATAAGAAACAACCCAGAATGATATCAGTTATTAGAATTGTCAGACAGACTATAAGATAACCATGTTCATTATGTTTAAATCATAGAGACCAACTTGGAATATCTTTTGAAGAAGAAACCTCTGCAAGATTGGGTTTGCACCCCAGGTCCAGCAGTCACTAGCTGAAGGGGCCTTTCATTTCTTCTGAGCACAGTGGAGACACTAATACTTACTCCTAGGACTGTTGTAAAGATGAAACAGGATAGTGTGGACCCCAGCACAATACCTAACCCATGCTGGGTTTCTGTTCCTTTCCTCTGGCCACCCCTTAGAAGAATATAGAAGCCAAAGTAAAAATACATTTTCATGTGCCCTCTCCCCGACCCCAAACATTTTGATAAAGTAGAAATTGGGTTTAATGAACATCTGCAACAGTGTAAAAGGGAAAAGGGAGTCACAGGGACAATATTCAGTCTGAGAAAGGTGACTGTAAAGACACAGGGAGAGCTACAGACTGTGTAAATCTGAAGGCAGGGCTCTTTACATCAGTTGACAGACTCCTTTCTTTGCTCCAGGGTGACATCTCCAAGTCATTGCCTGGCTTCCTTCCTCCCTGAGCCCTGAGAAGCATTTCTAAGACCCCCGTAAAGCACTGAGTTTCTGATGTCCAAGCTCTCAAACTTGTGTGATGTTAGTTGAGCAGGTACATCCTGAGATTTACTTCTCGAGCAGCAAATCCTTTCTGAGATGTGGAAAAAACTAGTAGAGTGGGTCTGAGTCAAAACCTTAAATACTAGGTGGCTAAGTCAATGTCATAACAAGTCCAAAAGACAGGATGCAAAACCACCTCAGATTCAAGGTTATTGAACTAGAATGGGAACAGGTCTCAGACAGACACGAGAGCTGGGGAGAAGTCTTGGGGAGTGTTCACAGAGGGTCATGGAGTATCTTCTATTTGCATTAATTTGTTGCTGCATATGGAAAAAAGCAAGACAATATAAAGACATGGAGCCAAAACAAATGTCAAAATGATTACCAGTCCACCAAGGAATTTTCTCAAAATGTTGACTCTGACCACCTAAACCAGTTAGATCTTGGGGCATGGCTTTAAAAAAGTTTGTTAGCCTCATTCCAAACCCACTAAAATCAGAGTCTCTTGGGTTGTGGGTTATGGGCTAAATTATGTCCCCCATAAATCCACATGTGGAAGTCCCAACCCCCAGTACCTCAGCACATGACCTATTTGGACATAAAGTCTTTTAAAAGGTGATTAAGTTAAAATGAGGTCATTAGGGTGGGCCCTAATCCAATATGACTGGTGTCTTCATAAGAAGAGAGTCACTAGGGGTGCATAGGCACAGAGGAAAAACCAGTGAGGACACGGTGAGAAAGTGCTTGTCTGAAAGCCAGAGACCTCAGGAGAAGTCAAACCTGCTGATAACTCAGTCTTGGACTTCCAGCTTCCAGAACTGTGAGGAAATACCTTTCTGTGTTGTTCAAGCCACCCAGTCTACGACGTTGTGTTATGGCAGTGCTTAGCAAACTAATACAGGTTAAGAACTGAGAATTTGTTTTCTTTCTTTTTTTTTTTTTTCTTTACCGGTACGTGGGCCTCTCACTGTTGTGGCCTCTCCCGTTGCGGAGCACAGGCTCCGGACGCACAGGCTCAGCAGCCATGGCTCACAGGCCCAGCTGCTCTGCGGCATGTGGGATCTTTCTGGACTGGGGCACGAACCCGTGTCCCCTGCATCGGCAGGTGGACTTTCAACCACTGCACCACCAGGGAAGCCCGAGAATTTCTATTTTCAATAAACTCCCTGAGAGATTTTTATACTTAATCAACTTTGAGGCTGATAAGCCTAGGATAAGTTCTGATGGTCAACTACGATTTTTTGAACACAGCTTGCAACCCCAGAGGCATCCCTCTGGAGGCTTATAAGTGTTAAAGAATCACAATCAGCCCCTCTCCTCAATAGTCATAGCTAGAGGAGCTCTGTGCAGAGACACAGCTATGCGCAGGCCAAGTCACAGCACCTTTCAGGCATGAGGACCACAAAACACTAAGGGAAAGATGCTGCATGCTCAGGAGTGTCAAAATGCCTTTCATCCCACTGCTTAGTGGAAGCCCACCCTTATCCCAGTGGATCAAGAGAAATCCTCTCAGTTCACCATGTGTAATGGCTTGATTGGAGGCTCCTCTAAAAGATTTGTCCATCCAAAACATGTGAATGTGTCCTTATTTGGAAAAAAGACCTTTGCAAATGTAAGTGAAGGAGCTCAAGATGAGATCATCCTGCATAATGGTGAGTCCTAAATCCAATGACAAGTGTCCTTACAAGATAAGAGGAGGGGAGAAGATATACAAGGAAGAAGGCAATGTGAAGACAGAGGTAGAGACTGGAGTGATCTGCCTACGAGCCAAGGAATGCCAAGGCAGCCACCAGAAGCCAGTAGGGGGGCATGGAACAGATTTTCCCTCAGAGCCTCCAAAAGGAACCAATCCTACTGATAAGCCTTCATTTCAGACTTCTGGTCTCCAGAACTCTGAGAGAGTCAATTTCTGCTGTTTAAGCCACCAAGTTTGTGGTAATTTGTTACAATAGCCACAGGAAAGAGATGCACCAGATTCTTTGGTGTGGATGCCAACCGGGCTCCAAGTCCCAAACCACCCACCTAAATAGGCTGAGTGCTTATACAAATCTCTCTCAAGGCCTGCAAAGCTGGAAAGAGAAAACCTTCCCGGGACACAGTTTGAAGTCGATTTTATGGCAATTGCCCCACAAACTAACTGAGAAATTGTGTCTCTCTGAGTCTGGTGCAAGTGCACGAGAGCACTACAACTGGAGGACAGCTTTAGCTGTATAAGAGTTCCTAAAAGAGAACTGGCACGCCTGCTGTTTCCCCTTTCTTTCAAAAAAATAAAATAAAACAACATCAGGAAGATCTAAACATAGAAAATGCACAATAAGCCTACCCCCCTAACAACTCCAGGTGAATATCAGTGGCTGGACAGCATCTGCGAAAATGCCCAAATAATCCCAAAGCAGGAGGCCCCACCAGCACATGGGAACACCCAGAAGCAAAAACTATGACACTCTGAAAAGAGAGTCTTTGAAAAGCAAAGCCTAATGTATAAATATTTTATAGGAAAATGACAATTAACCAGAAATGAGCTGTAAAGTTTTCTTAATTATCTGCATCATTCCTATTACTTACATTAGATTGCGGAAAGGGGGGGTGGAAGCTGTAAATAGAAGATGAAAGATATCATATAAAATCGTATTTTTATTTAATTATAAAGCTGATTGGAGGATAGGTACACATTAATTGTCATCTTCTATAATTTCTACATCAATATTATTTTTATGGTTACTTCTGCTACAGTGGGAAGTTCTTATTAGAACCAAAGTTCTCAGCAAATAAATCTGTCATCTACCAGAAAATCTTCCTTCCTTGCCCTATTCCCTCCTTTTCTCTCTTCCTTCCTTCCTTTCTTTCCTTCTGAGATTTACTTTTTCCTTCTATAAAATGGGGGCAATAGCATCTTCTTCCTAGGATTGTTGTGGATATTATATAAATTAATACATATAAAGCTCTATGGATATATAGTAAACACTCAGTATACACTGCTTTTTGGTACTGTTGTTCTTGTTATTTCTCTCAGAGTCTGGAAGGGCAATGAATGAAATCTGTTTTTTCTCTTCCTCCCATCTGGCTCCAAACAGCTTTCAGAGGGTGTAGAGTCAGCACAAAGTGCTCAGTGCTGAGAACCAGAGAAATCAGGGCATCAAGGGAAAGTGCAGCATCTGGGGCAGGGTTTGTGCTCAGTCAGAAAGGGTCAGTTGTGGGTCATGAAAAATAAATTACTAAAGACAAGGATCTTAGGGTGAGGCTGCCAGGAACACCAAGTGTTGCTGAAGCCTTCCTGCCCTGGGGCACTCGGAGCTGGGAATGGCATAACTTAAGGTTTCTGGGATCCTACATCCATCCTACACTTATTCAATAAATATATATTGTGCTAGGAATTGAGACTATAAGGGTGAGCAAAATAAGTGGCCTCTCTTTTTGAAGAGCTTAACAGCTTATATGGAAGACATATCTTAATCAAATTACCATCCTGTGAGCCTTTAATTACAATCCGTGAAAAACATTATGAAAAGAAAGACATGGGAACTGTGGGTAAGAACAGCATATTAGCTAACATTTACTGAGCACTCAGGTACCACTTTAAGGGTTTCATGTATGCATTAATTCATTTAATCTTTACAGTAAACCTGTGAGTTAGATGGATATTACCATTGTCTCCATTTTACAGAGAAGGGAAGGGATCACAGAGAGCAAATATCAGGTCAGTAGGAGGGTTGAGACTGGAACTCAGGCAGGATACCAGCAGAGCCTGCATGCCAAGCCAGGACACTCTACTGAGTCATTTGTTTGTTTGTCTGTTTGTTTGTTTTGTTTACAACTCCAAGTTTTTTTTTCCAGAAGCTTTCAGAAATAGTGCCCAAAAGCACACCATGCAACTGGTGGGTGGAAGAAACTTCCTTAACTGCTAATGACCTAATGGGCACTAAGTCCCATAGTTCGTGTTGCTGTCAAAACCCAACTTTCTTGCAGCCACGCAGCCACAAGCATCTCAACTACTTCTGCACCAGAAACTAGACTTGATAACCACTGTCATTCTCAAAAGCTGGATGCCTCTGTTGCTATCCTCACCAGCACGTGATAGGTTCTGCCTTCTTCAAGCTGTTTACTTTCAGATTAAATTCTCACATGAGTCAGTCTGATTGGTGGAGACTAGATCACATGTGCATGCCCTTGCTCCAAAGAAACCTGGGGAATGTCATTCTCTACCTTGCCTAGACACAGCTCTTAAGACTGGCTATTCCTCAAATGTAGCAAGTGTATTCAACAAGTGCTAAGCAGTCAGAAAACCTGACAGATGTCCACTTCACTAAATGAAGAAGAATAAGAAAATCCAAGAAAAATAAATAACATATGTCAAAGATCAGGCATGGGAAAGTTCACAGCACATTTAAGGAATTTAAAAAATGTAGTTCAATGGATCATAAAGAATTATCAGGAACTCATTGAAATGGAGACTGGAATGGTGGTTACCAAGGGCTGGGGAGTGGGGGAAATAGGGAGACATTGCTCAAAGGGTACAAAATTTCAGTTATAAAATGAGTAAGTTTGCAGGATCCAACGTACAGTATGGTAATGTCAGTTAACAATACTGTCTTATGAGATTGAAAGTTGCTAAGAGAGTAGATCTTAAATGTTCTTGTCACAAAAAAGGAATAATAATTATGTAAGGTGATGGAGGGTTTAGCTGATGCTACAGTGGGAATTATATCACAATACATAAGTGTGTCAAATCAACATGTTGTATACCTTAAAGTTACACAATGTTGTATGTCATTGTATCCCAAAAAAGCTGTAGGG
>NW_006796798.1:855324-856379 GCF_000442215.2 Lipotes vexillifer | reverse complement strand
TAGGGAAAAAATAATTAGAGAGAGAGAGAACACGCACTCCAGGAGGCAGGGACTGAGACATGCAGGGCCTTATAAAGATTTTAATCTTTATCTCAACAGCAATGAAAAGTCATGGAAGGAGTTAAGCAAGGGGGTGAGTTTAGCTAATTTGCATTTTTAGAAGAGAACTGTGACCTCTGTGGAGAATAGACTTGAGTGGAATCCAAGAGAGCCTTTAGGAGTGATTGCAGTAAACCATGAGGGAGATGATAGGAGCTTGGTCTGGGTTGGCATAAGTGAACACAAAGAATCAGATGGATTCAATAGATACTCAGATAAATTCAACAGGACTGAACAATTTATTGGAGATTAGTGGTGAGGGAGCTAAGTGATAAAGTTAGTACAATTTAATGGATAGTATTGTCAGTCTCTAAGTTAGGAAATATTGGGCATAGACAAGTTTTGGAGAAAAGGCAGGGAAGATAATGAATCAAGCTTCGGTTATGATGACATTAAGGTGCTTTTTTGACCTCGAAAAGTTCAACAGGGAGTTGGACAGACAAATTAAACAGCTCAAAGTAGGGTCTGACATGGAAATGTAAATTTTGGAGTCATCATGTAAAGATGGTAATTGAAATCATGGCTGTTGAATAGAATTTAGAGAATAAGAAAACAAGACTTGGTACAAGCCTCATGTTATCCCAACATTTAAAGATAAGCTGGAAAGAGAGACTGATGAGGCGGGCCAGAAATGCCCCATGTCCTTGACCTGATACAACCATAGGTGACACTCTCTGTGGATGTAATCTGACCAAAGTCACACAACTAAAAGGGGAGAATTTGGAAATGAATACTAAAACTGTCTGACTCCAAAGTCCATGATCCTTCTATAAGAATACCATGGAAACACTGAAAATCAAGAAAGATTGCACATCTAGGACTGTGGGTGACATGCAAGGGTCAAAGCCACTATGGGAATAACATGGCCAGAGCATAAAAAGCATGTGGAGAGCATAAAGCTGGGGGTGACACCTGTAGCACTGACTCCTTAAGAGCAAAAATCGAGTGCTTGTAGT
>NW_006796798.1:841996-855314 GCF_000442215.2 Lipotes vexillifer | reverse complement strand
GTAGGGAAAATTCTCAAGTCTCCTCCACCCCTTTTACAATCCTCTTATATCTCTCCAGGGAAAATTCAAGATCAAAACCAAAAAACTAGCACCATTGAGAAAGAGGAGTACTCAGTAATTGGTCCACGTTTTTCTGGGGTGAGAGTTTTTTGGTTTTTGTGTTTTTTTTTAATGTTGAGCCTTCTTTTAATTTATTTATTTTTATTTTTGGCTGTGTTGGGTCTTCGTTTCTGTGCGAGGGCTTTCTCTAGTTGTGGCAAGCGGGAGCCACTCTTCATCGCGGTGCACGGGCCTCTCACTGTCGCGGCCTCTCTTGTTGCGGAGCACAGGCTCCAGACGCGCAGGCTCAGTAGTTGTGGCTCACAGGCCTAGTTGCTCCGTGGCATGTGGGATCTTCCCAGACCAGGGCTCGAACCCGTGTCCCCTGCATTAGCAGGCAGATTCTCAACCACTGCGCCACCAGGGAAGCCCTGGGGTGAGAGTTTTAAAGGGGATCACCTTATGGAGTTACAGCCTGCATGAGTAGGGGGTCTCTCCTTCATGCACCTTAAAGTCAGCGTGGTCAGATGGCACAGATGCTTTCCCCCTGGAGCACACTTGGCCAATGTTCAGATTTTCTTCAAAGTTTCTCTTTTCGCTACTTGAAAACAGAGCTTCTGGACTTGCTTAGGCCCAGGACAGAGGCAGGCTTGTGGGGTGGGGAGAGGGGGCAGGGAGCACTGGGGACACACTCTCTCCTGCTGTCTGTTGCACTGCTTCCGTTTCCAAGGGCGTGGAACAGCAGTGTGTTCTTATTTTTATCCTATTAGAAGGATAAGTTCAGAGATGCTCAGATGAATTTAGGGGAAATTATGGCCTTTCCAGCCTATTTTAACACTGGGTTTTAGACTAACTCTAACCCACCTCTACTTAGGCAAAAACTATGTTATGTGGCTCAGCTTAGCTCATTAGACATCTAAAAAGAATTGGGGCCACAACCTAATTTGGTTCATGGATCCTCTGGTCAAAGACTATATGATGACACCAAAATTTATATCTCTAGCTCTAGCATGTCTCTTACCTGCAAAATCTATATATAATTCACGACTTTTCTTCTGCTCTTGTGATCTAAATGACATTTAAAATTTAACAGGTGTATTTGTACACTGATGCTCAAAGCAGCATTGTTCACAATAGTCAAATGATGGAAACAATGCAAATGTCCATCACTGGATGAATGGATAAACAAGATGTAGTGTATACCTACAATGGAATATTATTCAATATTTTAAAAAAATAAAATTTTGATACATTCTACAACACGGATGAATGTTGAAGACAGGCTTAGTAAAACAAGCCAAACTTAGAAGACACATACTGTATGATTTCACTTATATAAAGCACTTAGAATGTCAAATTCACAAAGGCAAAAAGTAGAATAATAGTTACAAGGGATGGTGGGGAGGAGTGATGGGGAGTTTAATAGGTACAACAGGAATATGAAAAAGTTCTGGAGATAGATGGAGATCATGGTTGCACAACAAGGTGAACTGTAAATTTAAATTTATTTTAAAATTTTAAAATAAATAAATAAAATTTAACATATATAAAATAGAACTCTTGATGTATAACCCATTCCTCAAACCTGCCCCCACTCTATTTTCGAATCTCAAAAAATGGCATCACTCAGTTCTTCATACCAAATGCCTAGACGTCATGCCTGCTTCCCCCTTTTCCATATCCTCTTCGCCTGTCCATCTGTAACAGGCTCTCCCCCCACCCATCTCTTGATCCCTCTACACCACCGCAATAGCTTCCTGACTAGTCTTCCTGCCACAACTCTTGCAAACAGTGTAGCCAGAAAGTGTAAATCTTCGAAAAACCAATTTACCTTATGTCCTTTTCTAACTCCCCCACTTAATGGTTTCCTATTTCACTTAGTGCAAAATTTTAAATCCTTATCTGACCATTAAGGTCCTACATGATCAGGCTTCTGCACAGCTCTCCCCCGTCCTCTCCTTCCTGCTCTCCACTGGCCATTCTCTAGGCACGCTGGGCTTCTTTCACTTCCTAAAATGTACTGAGCTGTTTTCCATTTTACAGCCTTTACACAGATTTCCCTTCTGCTTGAATCGCTCCTCTATGTCTTTACCTTATGGCTGCTTATTTCCATTCAGGTCTTGATTCAAGTTTACCTCCATAAGAGGTCTTTTTTGATGCCTCTATTTATATTCCCAACTACCTCATTCTGTCTCATCCTGTACTGCTTTCTTTGTGGCCCTATTATTAAGTGAAATTGCCTTTTTCATGTACTTATTTTTTATTATTGATCCTACCTGGAAGACTGAAAATCCCATGGGACTTTGTCTGTCTATTCTTTTCAATATTCCTAACCCTGAGAATAGTACTTAATTCATAGAAGATGCTAAATAAGTACTTGTTGAAGGAATGAAGGAGAAAGGGAAATGAGGAAGGGAAAAAGATATAGGAGGAAAAGAGAGGAAGGAAGGAAGAAAGGAAGAAAGGAAGGAAGGAAGGAAGGAAGGAAGGAAGGAAGGAAGGAAGGGAGGAAGGGAGGGAGGGAGGAAGGAAGGAAGGGAGGAAGGAAGGGAAAAAGGGAGGAAGGGAGTCATCTTAATATAATCTTAATAGGACTCTGGTTTCACTATTCCCATCTGGGTATCAGAATCATATTATCTTCAGGCTGAACAGCCAAGATGTCAATGCCATTGATTCCAAGTCCCCATCCAGCACCTGAATCCCTGCTACTGCACTGCTGGATGTTCCTGTCCCACGGGAAACCAGCCTCTGCTTCCATTCCCAACCTGGCTATTCCAACTCTCTACCCATTCAGACCTAAGATTCCCCATCACTTTCCACTGGCCTCTCTTCTCTGACATTTCCCAAAAGCTTCTCTGCTGTCTCAGCTGCTGCTACCACACTTCACCTCTGATTACCAATATCTCTCAAGGAACCCTTTATTTGGCCCTTGGCTGTATTTCTGGGGTGGTCTTCTTGAGTGTTTTCCCCTTCTTGAGAATTATCACTGTAAGTGCTCAGTGCTCTTGGGCAATGTCACTACACTCTCCTGGACACAGACTAACCTTGAGTGGTGGCTCCTTGGTCCCAGAAGCCCCTAGGGTATCATAGTAGAGCTTCAGAAAACACCTCTCATCAAACAACCTTATCCCTAGGCCTGAGGTACATACTTTGGAATAGCTATTATTTTTTAGATCATAAGAATGTTGATCTACTTGTATATAGAACTAGCCTATCTCTAATAACTACAGTGACCTAAGAACAGCCCTCAAAAAAAGTAGCTGGTTCCCCAGATAGAAATATCAGAGTCCTGTATTTCTATACACAGGTGAAAGAGTAAGTTCTATATTCTAGGGCTCTAGAGGTGGAAAAATAGGCACCATGGGTAAATAAAAAATGGTATAGCTGCACATGAGAGCAAAAGAAAAATGTGTAGTTTTGCTCTAAAACTAATTTAGGGCTCTAGAATTGTAATTTGTCCAACTGTATTCTGAATAAATGGGCTAGTGTTAGTACTTCATTCTTAGTTTCTTTCTTTAATTCCTCCCTTATATCCACAAAATACTTTATACTACATAGCATCTACTATATACAAGTTATTGTTTTAGGCATAGTGATTCTCATTTTGGCGGGGGTGAGGTGGTATGGAACCTAATGCAGACCTTGCCCTCAAGATGAAATAGAAGAGCAAAGACGCCATACAGTTTCTCTGTTATGTGCATTCACTCAACACTGTTATCTTCCCTTTTGTAACATGAATAAGACATGGAATTAACTATTTGTTCAGTGTCTGTCATCTACTCCAGACTCTAAGCTCCATGAGGGCAGGAAGCACATGGATCTTATATTCCCAAAACTTAGCACAGTGGCTGGTGAAGGATAATTGTCAATAAATACTGCTTAAATGAGTGAATAACTACAAATAGATACAGAATACCAAACATAATGTTAGCAAGATGAGAGTAAAGGTCATTCTCAAGAAGGCAAGATTATTTACTTGGCCAAGATGACAAAATTCAACTCCAAATTCACCTTGTCCAAATAAAGAGAAAGAAATATCTCCTTCCAATATGGTCAACTCACTGCACATTTTGGTTTTGCTGGAATATTTTTCTGTGGTCACTTGACTTCAGGACCATGTCTCTTGTCAGTTATTAGTATTTCCATACCTATACGATAAATGTTGAATAAATTACATTAAATAACCCTTAAAAAGCCATTCTCAGAGGAGTTAAAGCCTCCTTTTGTTAATGACAAAGGGAAAGAAAGCAAGTGTTAGCATTCTCCGCACCAAAATAATACCACAAAAACACAAGTGCTTGCATTCAGTGTCCACTGTAATTGCCCAGAGTCGAGGGATACAGGAAAGTGATCAACAGAGAGTTGGGAAGAAAGAGCAGTGGCACGTCTTTAAAATGCTACCGTGTACGGTTTCATACTGCTGGCACCAAGTTCAAGCCCAGGTGGGTACACCTCACCCAGACTGCCTGTCCTGGCCTATTGTATAAGTCTCGCTTGTCTGTTTTTTAAGGACAAAGAAGGACACTGCTTGGTGATGTGGCCACAAGCTGTTCGGGGAGGAGACTTTGCTCAGCACATTTCAGCTCCTGAGCAAGGCTGGGCTTGTTTCAGAGAGCCACATAAAATAAATAATCATGCAAAAGCATATTCGTTCTGATAGGCCTCTGACAGCTGCTCCGAGAGGTAGGTGCTTGCAAGCCCATCTTTCAACAATGAACTGACCCAAAGATCCAGGAAAGCTCCAGACAGGACCATATGGCCTGGAATAAAAGCATATTTCAAACTGTGTTTATTATGCATATCTTTCAAAGGTTCACTACTCTGTGATGAAACATTGCACCTGCAAGGCTTTAATAAGCTTCCTAAGCAAGTACAATTATAAAATCCTCGGAACCTGAAGAGTTTGTCTTCTCTTACACCCACCCAAGCACTGCCCACCAAAGACTTCTCTCATTCTTTTAATTAAATAGGTTTGCAGTATTTTTTAAGCTGCAATCAATACTTATTCAGAAAATAAAACTTCTTATAGACTTCAGAGTGAGGGCCATGAAATATATCTCTTCCTAAATTCTAGGGACTCCAACATTATTGCCTATCGAACCCTCCAGTCTGCCCGAAAATAAAAGCAGCAGTTTAACCATGCAGCCCCTCAAAGACAGGAGAGCATTTGACATGAATTGAGGTAGGGCTTCATTCATCAGCAATGGCCAGAGCAGAGGGGGCAGGAACAGCTTCCCTTCACAAGTGAGCCCTGTGACTCCACAACTGATCCAAATATTTGAAAAGTCAAATTTGTTCATTATTCACTCAACAAATATCCATGGACCAGCTATTATGTGCCAGACTCCAGGAAGGGTGTGGTGATTCAGAGGTGGATAGCATATAGTTTCTGCCCTCAGGAGGTGATGGTCTCATTGGGAAAACATATCCAAAGAGAACTGGTTGGAGAATACGAAGAGACACTGGTGGCACAAAGAGGAGGTGACTTAGCTCTCCTGGGAAGTTCACGAACAGCTTTCCAGAGGAACAGGCATTTGAATCAAAACTTGAAAGATAACTAGGAGTTCACTAGCTACCAAGTAAGTGAAGGTTGGAACTTTGTCCATGTGTCAATTTTAATGGCCTCTCCCAAGGCCACCAGCAAGGTGATAACAGTTTGAGGCCCAGAGTCCTGTTTCTATCTCTGCCTCTAATTAACCTATGCATGAATAAGACATGTGTGTCTGAGATTGCTCATATGGTCTAATGATGGGTTTGGAATGGGTGATCTTTATAGGTCTATACGGCATTAGAATCTCTCTAGGGTTCTTTCCAAACTAAAAGTCTACATGAAACTAATAGTCTATCCAAAAATAGTACACAGTGACACATTTTAGGATTCTAGAAATGGATTTTATGTAAGGCGCTTAGCCTAATCATTATGCAGAGTGCTAGAGTGATTGAGTCCTGACTGCTAAGATCATATCTTTTTCCATTTGAACACATGGGGCCTATGGATTTGTATCCTAGAAGGATTATATCATACAGACGTTAAAGAATGTAAAGCTAACGATGGTAGATGATATAAACATTTTGACTCTGGGATTACATGGTAGACCTGGAGTCATATGAAAAAAGTAACTAGCTTCCTAGAGGTATGATGATGCCATCAGTAATTGCAAGAAGGTGAGCTTCTTTAACCAGGGGTTGTTATTTGACAAGTGGATAGAGGGCAAAAAAGAGAGAAAGATGGAGGGAAGAAGGGAGAGAGGAGGGGAATAAAGGAGAGGGGAGGCAAAGAGGAAGAGAAGAGGCAAGAGGAAAGGAGGGAAAGAGGGAAGGAGGAAGGACCAACAATTAACAGTATCCCTAAACTGTTGTTATCTCCAGGCTCTCAGCAATGATTCACAAATATATAGCCAGGGCATTAGGTTTCAAGCCTTTTCAGACTCAAGGAGAAGAACAGAGGATTATCAAAGATGACACTTGATACTGTCCAGGCACAAAGGAAAAGGAACAGCTATGATTTATTGCTAAAAACCATGCTGTTCACAACAATTCTTAAAGACTAATGCTATTCTGTCCATTATATGAACACAGAAAATGAATTGCAGAGAAAGTAGACGTGTGCAAGGTGATAAGAGAACAGGTAACAGAGAAAAGATTAAAACCCAGCTCTCTGCCTCCAAAATCCATGTTCTTCCCAAGATTCTATCTTGTCCTCTTCCTGATTCATCTCCATGAACATTCACACCCCTGCTTGGGAAGTAGAAAATAGCCATTTTTTTTCTCTATTTTACTTACGCTTTGAAAGACTGCTGATCACAGCCATGCAGGTGACCATAGCAGAAGAAGAATCAAAGGAATTCTAGGCAGGTGCCTGACACTGAGCATGCGACTGGCTTGGGCCAGTCCAACCAATGTCTCTTCATTTGACCTCTCTGTCTCTCATATATCAGTTAAGCTTTTCTGGTTTTGAGTATTAAAAAAAAAACAAAAATATTCCTAAGTGGCATCAGCAGAAACACAGAAAGTGTAGAGAATATGCATGGGAATAGAAACCCTTTTATTTTACTGTGAACCGTATGGCAAAGAAAATCATCAGACCAGGAGAGAATGGGGTCAACAGAGTTTTGTTTTTCTCTTGATTGTGCCAGAACTCTACAAGTCTTTGAACTCCATTGTTTTTCTTGATGATTTTTTTCTTTATTTGGATGATAATAAATCCACTCTTTTATGAGCTACTTCACTGAGGTCAAGAAAACCTACAGACCACCTCTCCACCCAAACTTTCATTGACCACCTCCAAGAGCAACTTTCTTGAATGAAGGATGGGGTGAATTCACTTCCATTTGGAACTAATAAGATAGTAGCAATTCATGTTTACTGTGTGTTTACTGGATACCAAGCACCCTTTTAAGAGTTTTATATGCATATTTAATTTGCTCTTTCCAACAGTACTGTAAGGTAGATACTCATTATTCCCCCTTTACAAGATGAGAAAAATGACTTAGGGATGCTGTGTCATTTGCCCAAGATCATGCATCTGACAATACGTGTGAAAGATGATCTCCTTTGTAAATCTCTTGTAGAGTGGAGTGGATTTGCAACTTGGAGATGATTCTTGAAGGGTAACTACATCATCTTATTCTCATTCAGCAAAATATTTATTCTTCCATTCAATCAACTTTTTTTTTTCCCAGCCACTGGGAATACAGAAACAACTTGGATGAGATCCTAATCCTCAAGCGTTCATCTTTCTTATAAGGAAGAGAGATACATAAAGGAGTAGTTGGGATACAGTGCAATCAGCACAAACACTGGGAATCATGGGGCCACAGAAGAGGAACTTAACTCAGGGCATCGGGGAAAAGGGATGTCAGAGAAGGCTCTTTAAAGTAGCTGATGCTAGAATGCATAATCTTGAAGGGCAGGTAAGAAGATAATGGGAAGGAAAAGGCCAGAAAGCACAAGAAAAAGACATGTTCTGGGGAACTATACCTAATTTGATGTGACACAAGGCATCGATAAAGGCAAAAGGGCAAGAGTAATCTTGGGGAAATGTGTAAAAAGTGTGTAAAAAGCCATGTCATGAGAGAGCTTGCTCACCATGCTAGTAAATTGGAATTTTATGCTGAAGGCAATGAGAAACCACTAGGGAGTTTTAAGTAGGAAAATGGGAAGAATGAATTTGCACTTTAGGACAATCATTCTGGTAACAGACTGCAGAATGGAGTCTGGGAGGCCAGTTAGGAGGATGCTAAAACCTTATATTTGAGGAAATTGCAGTGGATAGGAGGGAGGGGCCAGATACTAAAGATATTAAGAGAAGAATCAAATCTTACAGCCAACTCATTGAAAGGAAGGGTTTAATATGACTCCCAGTTTTATAGCTGTGTCAACTGGGTTAATAAGAAAGAGAATTCAAGAGAATAATCAGGTTTGGAGAATTTAAAATGATAATGCACATGAGGCTTTACAGTATACAAATGAAATTGATAGATAATGTTTTATTATTTCTTTAAACAACCCTATGAGGCTGGTGTTATCCTCATCTCAGACAAGAGCCCTGAATAGAGAGATCAAGTGACTTGTCCAAGCTCCCACAAAATAGCAGAGGGAAGAATTAGAACTTGAACCCTTTCCAAATCTCATTTTCTTTCCACTACAAAATACATGTAATAATAGTAGTAAAATAATAATGACGATAGCAAGTGTGTGTTGAATACCCAGTCCCTCTTCTGAGAACTTCATATTTATCAATTCATTTAATCCCCATGATAATTCTACCCAATAGGTATTATTGTTGGCTCCATTTTATAGGTGAAGCAAATGAGGCACAAAGAGGTGCCAGCAATAAGTGGTATCCGTTGGGGCAAAGACTCTACCTGTTGCCATCTCCCCTATGGGGAGGGTCTAGTGCCACAGCAAACAGAACCACACTGCCATAAGTCAGTGCCTTGACACATCTTTGTGTTCCTCAACAGAAGCCATGGTTCTTTCAAAGCCTGTGAACTAGGGAAAAATCCAAACACAAGCCCTCATTGTTTTAACCCATATATGAAAGTTGAGAGCCATTTCCCCGCCTCTATCCTCAGTTTCTTGAGTTTACCAGCACAGATATCCAGGCCCTCCTTGCTGGGCTGTTGCCTTCTGAAAGCTAGAGCCAGGCACTGTGGATCCAGTTTGTGTTTTCAATATGGAACCATTTTCCAGCAACTTTGGTGTGCAGGCCTGGGCTATCCTGGAATGGGATTAACAACCACAGGCTTGATTGCCCAATGTGACAGGCTATGGAAACAGCCCTCTGGAGAACACTGCTCACCAAAAGCCCATTAGCTAATTACTCAGAGCCCATTTAGTAAGTGAACTTTCTGTGGATTAATTGGAGTGCTGTGAAAGTAAACTTGCAGCGAGAAGCTAGTTCTCTGTAGCCAGATTCCTCCCTTGGTGCACCTGGAATCAGGTGTCCTGGAGAGGTAGATGGTGTAGTGGTGTAGCCACAAGCTCTCAACCTGGGCTGCCTGGATTTAAGTCCCAGCTCTGGCCCAGCTGTGCAGACTTCAGCAAGTTATTCTAGCCTCAGTTTCCCCATCTGTAAAATGAGGATCATAGGACATATTTCAGTGGATTTGGAGCTCTCAAATGTGGTAATGTCCCTGTGCTCGGCACATAAGAACAATTCAGTAAATGTTAGCTGGTTTTATTTACTGCCCTTGATTATTTGTGTGGAAAAAAACCACCTTATTCCAAAGAATACAGTATTAAAAGTGAGAGGAGGGAGAATAAACTTACTCCAGTTTGATTACTCAGTTGTTGTTTTTTTTAAGTCTTTGGGAAGTGGGAGCACACCGTGTGGCTTGCAGGATCTTAGCTCCCTGACCAAGGATCAAACCTGGGCCCCCTGCAGTAGAAGCACAAAGTCCTAACCACTGGACCTCCAGGGAATTCCCTGATTACTCAGGTTTGAGTAAGTAAACTTACTAAGGGCATCTGTGATGTCTGCTACACCCCTCATTTGGCAATTAAGATATACTTTATTATTAGTTTGTATCACTGTGTTGCTAAGTGACTTTTCTTTTACCTAAGCATTAATTATCTTATCAATCTGATTTTATGCTCCTTGAAGACAGGTTCCATGTACCTTCATGTCCACCCATACCTTCTAAACACTCAACAGATATTTGTTTGCTGATTGATGTTCCTGAGTAAATTTCTGTCATTCCTGATGAAAATCAGCTAGAGTGAATATTGGTTTGTTTGCGTTATTACCCAGAATATTTAATTCTTTAAGATTGAAAGATTCCAATCAATTTAACCTCTATTCATGTTGTGCTGTCAAGTTAGATATACATATAATCAGACCCACAGAATGAAATGGTAATAAAGTAAGCCAAGGCAAGAACTTATACTTCTCCTGAGCCACAGGTAGTTTATTTTCTGAGGATATCATACGAAAGTTAAAGTAGATGAATGCAAAAGCCTTTGTGATCTTAATGCCACTGGAGTTGGTCAACAGTTTAGCCTAAGAAGTAAAAAGACTCTAAAAAGCAAATTGAGGAAATTCCCTGGTGGTCCAGTGGTTAGGACTCCACTCTTTCACTGCTGTGGGCCCGGGTTTGATCCCTGGTTGGAAAACTAAGATCCTGCAAGCTTCTCCGCGCGACCGAAAGTTAAAATAAAATAAAAAGCAAATTGAAATTCTGCATGAATTAACTGTAATTGTCATTGAAGCTGTGCAAACCTGATCAAATAATTTTATTGTCTGCAAAATCTGAAGTCTATTTTAGTATAGATGAAAACAGTATGTATCGTATTATTGAAACAACATTAACCCGGTAAGCATTTTATGGGTTTGAGTACTTGATGATTACTTATTGAAAATTATAATTGTCAAAGTAAGTATTGAACATAATAACCTCATAATGTTGTAAAAGCCAATTATTGCTATTCAATCTCTTTTATGTTTTTAATTTAATCTCCTTAAAAGCATAAAAATAATATATTGATTTGTTTAAAGGAAAAATAAGAAAAAACATGTCACATCTTTTGATAAACATAGGTAGCTGCTGAATGGAAAAGTCAGAACTGGATACCTACAGACCTGTCATTCAAACAGACTTAGGTAAAGAGTTAAATTATCAAGTTTCTATGGAAATAATTTTGTGCTTTAAAAAAGAGAAGAAAACCCTGAAAGAGCTTCCTTTCTTCAGTGTGGTCATTTTCCTGATTCCACAAGCAGAAGCAAATACAATGTGACCTGCTAATTCCCAGCTGTGTAAAGATTTAAATCCATGTCTGAACACTGGACAAATTATGTAGTAGCTCAGTAGCCAGAAATAAACCCAACACATAAATGCAGTTTATTTAACATTATTAACACAAATAAAATTTACACCTACAGTCCTGTGCATTAAAAATAACTTCTCTCACATCAAATAGCAGTATTTTGCTATACCAATCAAATTAAACCACCAGAAACATAGAGAAAGAAATCAATTCTATAACAAACCTTTGAAAAGTATGGCATTCATCATGTTCAAGACAGGTTAATTCCCATTCTAAACAAACTTTCTCTTTCCAAGTTGGGGCCTTTGTTTTACATTCTTTTCTTTGCTGGGAATGTGCACAATACAAACATTCTGTCAGTCTAGCCACAAAATCCTTTTTCTCCCAGCTACATGAATTAAAAGGAGAAAAAAAATAAAAACAACACACACACACACACACACACACACACACACACACACACACACAATATCCTACTAGACCCAGAAAAATTTAACTGTATTGATTTTAGGCAAAAGTGGGACTAAAATCCTATACCAAGAATGAGAGTTGAATATTCTGGTGAGAAATGTTTATAGAAAAAGCTTTCCCCTTGTTTCTTGTCAACAGCTTCAGAAACTGTAAAATCACTTCAGCAAATCTATTTGGCTAAAGGGAAAGAAGCCATTTTTAATGGCCTTCAAAACCCTACACTCCACATAGCTCTACAGATAGAAACTGATAGCCCCAAGCAGAGCCCTACTCTGAACAATAACTGCATCATCCACACTACCTGAATCATCTTCCTAAATTAGCATCCTCCGCAGCCACCATTAGCTCACATTTGAAAGACAGAGTCAGGACCAGTCATCCAAATCATGGACGACAATAACCTCACCTGTAAGTCATGAGTGAAGTAACAATGGCTGCTCAAAAGTGCATACAGAAAGGAAAGAAAGGCATAAGGTGTACATTTTAGAGCAGAAAGAGACCTTACTGATTACCTAGTCTGGTCTTGTAGCTTCCATTACATCAGAGTGTGGGAGTGAAAATATGGAATGCAAAAACTTTCCCCACTGGCAAAGAAGAAATGAACCTACAGTGCCAAATGCCCACAGGACTTCTCAGCATTTGTGCAGGTACCTAGTTATTCTTCATGAAAATGGAAACAGTCAAAACTATTGTGTCAAAATAAAGAGAGGAGTTGGCTTTTTAGCTGGGGATTTGAAATTTGCATTTAGTAAAAACCAGTAAGCTGAAACATCAAAGTAAGTTTCTTTGTTTTGTCTCAGTTTTACTTTATATACCCTAATTAATTCATCAGGCATTCACTTATTAAGTCAACAAATATTTACTGAGAGCTACCAAGTATCAGGTACTGCCCTGACTGAAGGGGTAGAAAAATGGACCAAGCAGAAAAAGTCCCTGGGAAAGGGCTGTCAATAAACAAGTACAGGCATGTATACATCAGCTGGTGAGAGGTGATACAAAGAAAAAGAAATCAGGTAAGAGCTGAGACTGTCAGAAGATGCTATTTTATATAGAATGGTCAAGGAAATCCTCTCTGATAAAATGATATTTGAGACAAGATTTACAAAAGAAAGGGAGCAAATCTGAGAGTATACAATATGAGCATTCCAGGCTAAGGAAACAGCAAGTTCAGGGCTCTCATGTGAAAACATTTTTGACATGTACAAGGAACAACAAGGCCAGACTAGATTTGAATGATCAGAGGAAGAGTGGTAGAGCAACAGGGAGAGAGGAAATGAGGACCATCAGGTAGGGTCTTGGAGGCCACAGCAAGGAATTTGGATCTAATTCCAAGTGAGATGGAAAGTCATCAGAGTGTTTTGAGCAAAGAAGTGACCACTAGGAAGCAAGGGCAGAGCAGTTTAAAGAACAGCTGTAAGCAGTGGCAGCCCCTTCCCCACAGAGCTTGCTTCATTCAAGACCTCAGTTCATCACCCACCACCACAATCATTACCAACACTCCACCCAATCCAGTAGATATGAGTAGAACCAGGAAGGGAAA